>NC_053389.1:721289166-721589166 GCF_905171765.1 Bufo bufo | reverse complement strand
AGGGGTGCAAGACTAAATGGAGTCAGCCACAACTCCAGTACAAACTGCAAAGAAAAAGGGGGTCAGTCACAGCACATCCCAATGCGGAATACAGAACATGTAGTTATGTATATATATATATATATATATATATATATCACACATGGCATTTGTTGCAGAAATTTCTGAAAATCCATTTGATTCATCTGCTTCAATGGCCAATGAATGGGGGACAGTCAACAAAATGTTGTCACCTATGGATATACACTTTATCCCCATCACGTTAATCCTGCCACAGCAGTAATGTCAATTGCTATAAGTGATTTATAGATTATTTTAGCACCAGTTTTTAAAATGGGTCCAGGTTATTCTTCTTATATGTAATAAATGCTGGTGCAGACTATAGGGTCACAGTGGTGATTTGTAAATTCCTTCTTCCCTTAGAGCGCTCGCTCTTTGTCTCTTTAGGATTACTATCTCTCCAGGGAGTCAAGTGGTACATGCATTGTTACCAGGGTTTCTGCATGGCTGGGTAGGATCATTGAGATTTCTGTGCGGACATAGTTTTCCTTGGAGACTGTGGTATGTGAAACTAGGAGCGCCACAAAAAGTTTGCCTTTTGTGAAATTAAACATAGCAGCCCTGAGTGTATGTCCATCAGGCCAGTTAGCAGCATTTCCCAGATAAGTACTGGTATATAATGTGGTCATTACACAGAATAGACATAAATGTCCCTAAACATCTGAATCAGATTTTTTTTCTTATACTTAAAGGGGTTTTGTTATCTCAAACATTGGTGGCAAATTGTTAGGATATGCCACCAATATCAGATAGGTGCGGGTCCCACCTTGATCTATGGGCCACTGAAAGTGAGTGAGGGTGCACTGTGCAAGTGAAGCCACCCTCCGTTCACGGCTCGGCTATTTCACGCAGTCCTATAATGATGAATGGAGAAGAAGCCGTGCATGCACAGTGCGCTCTGTATTCACTTCTATGGGACTTTCAAAAATGGTTACGTGAGCACTGAACTCTCCTCCTCACTTTTGAGGGGCTTGTACTGGAGATAAGTGCGGGTCTCAGAGGTGGGCCTTGCACCTATCTGACATTGGTGGCATATCCTAGAGATATGCCACCAATGTCTGAGATGACACAACCAAACATAATTGGCATCTGCTGGGAGTGGTAGGTCCTCTCCTAGTGCAGTGGCTGGGTTTGGTGTAATAGCAACCTTGGCAGAAGAAGGTTTCATACTGAGGAAAGACCTGAGCTAGCCGTCCCTCTCTCTCTCAGAAGGCTGGTACCCTGGCTAAAGACTGGTGGCCCAGGGTTTGTGGCTCAGTCATCCAGCTGCTTTTCTGGTCAACGAGCTGGTAACCCGGGGTCTGTGGCTCAACATCCACATCTTGGCGTCTTCTTCTGGTCACTCATGCAGGGACTAAATGTTGTTTGTGCATTGGGTGAATAAAGATACTATTTTTGCTTGAAGATTGAGAGTGCTGCCCCCATTGGAGTTGATTTTGGATGCAGTTGAAAACGCAAACGATCAAGGCATCATGTTTTTTAGTATATCTTTGTGCCAGATGCAGCGTATACTGACACCGATAGCAAATCGGACAAAATGACACTGCACGCATTGTTATTTTGTCCTGCATTTTTGCCAGAATCTGCAATGGAGGATCCTAACGGTTTTCTAAGAGGAACCATCCTGGAGTATCTCAATAAAAAATAAGTATGTAACTTTGTGTCAGCACAGGTTGATGTGGGATCCATCCTGTAAAGTTAATCTGATCAATTTATATGATGGACTGGACCAGGGTGAGTCATTGGATGTGATATATATTGATTTTGCCAGCATTTGATACTATAACGTAGAAAAGGTTTGCCGTGTCGGACTTGGTTTCCTTCAACCCATCAAAAGAAATTATTCTTGGCAACCAACTGTTATGTCATCAGTACAATATAATACGTTTTCAATCTAAGAAATAGACCTTAATAGCAGGTGATTAGCTTCAAAGCCAACTCCAAATATTTTTATTTCTCCTGGACCAATTTTCAGTATCAAAGTCTGGCCACTGGATGATCCTCTGGGGAGCTAGTCCAACTCTAAAGTTTAGTATATAACATGAGAATGCTCGGACTGGGAGAAAACGTCTGTATGTGGGTAAGTAACTGGCTCAATGATAGAAAACAGAGGGTGGTTATTAACGGTACACACTCAGATTGGGTCACCGTCACTAGTGGAGTACCTCAGGGGTCAGTATTGGGCCCTATTTTTATCAATATATTTATTAATTATCTTGTAGAAGGCTTAAACAGTAAAGTATCAATTTTTGCAGATGACACTAAACTGTGTAAAGTATTTGACATGGAAGAGGACAGTATACTGCTACAGAGGGATCTGGATAGATTGGAGGCTTGGGCAGAGAAGTGGCAGATGAGGTTTAACACTGACAAATGTAAGGTTATGCACATGGGAAGGAAACATACATATCACTAGTACATACTAAACTGTAAAACACTGGGTAACACTGGCATGGAAAATGACTTTAAAAGCCTCATATCAGACCCCCATCAGCCTCAGATCAGACCCCCATCAACTTCAGATCAGACCCCATGAGCCTCAGATTGGACCCCATCAGCCTCAAATCAGACCCCCATCAGCCTCAGATCAGACCGCCATCAGCATCAGATTGGAACCCATCAGCCTCAGATCAGACCCCCATCGACCTCAGAGCAGACCCCTATGAGCCTCAGATCAGACCCTCATCCGTCTCAGATCAAACACTCATGAGCTTCAGATCAGACCCTCATGAGCCTCATATCAGACCCATATCAGCCTCAGATCAGACCCCCATCAGCCTCAGATCAGACCCCCCCTCAGCCTCAGATCAGACCCCCCCTCAGCCTCAGATCAGACCCAATCCGCCTCAAATCAGACCCCATGAGCCTCACATTGGACCCCATCAGTCTCAAATCAGACCCCCATTAGCTTCAGATCAGATCCCATCAGTATCAGATCAGACATTAGAAAAAAATAAAAATAAACATACCTAATTTCCTCCGGACAGCGCTGCCACTCACCTGATGTTGCACAGCATGCTTACGTGCACAGGGCAGGAAACAGTGCAGAGCGGGGCCTACGAGCCTCCTGCATACTGATGACCGCTTCCATACTGGAAGTGGTCATTAGCACTTCGGACTATAGGACGTGCTGTCATTTTCCCCTTACTTTTGGGGAAAGAAAAGTGTGTTGTATAGTCCAAAAATATGGTAAGTTCCCCTCTTGACTTCTGATGAACAGGCTATATAAGTATAAACATAATTATTGGGGCACGCCTATGTCATGAAGCACATCACTAGGATATGGTATCACTTGATGGCAGAGGTGGTCCAGCGTCTGGGACCCCACAGACTCTGAGAATTAAATCGCAATAGCGCTAATTTAGCTCTAAGTCATCTTTCCCTGAATCCCTGTCCAATGATGCCCTGACTATAGGCCCATAAATAAAGTACCGGAAAACCCCTTTAAAGGGTTTGTCTACTCCTTTACAAGTGATGGCTTATCCGCAGGATAGACCAGCACTATCTAATAGGTGGGGATCCACAACATAACCCCTTAGGGTTAAGACTCGCTTCTATAGTCCTTCTAAAGGCTGTCATGGCAACAGTGGTTAAAATGCTGTCTGCATCTTCTAGTTAGTAAGGTCACTATCGAATTCTATTATTTGTAGGAGAATGAAAAAAGAGATAATATACTGTATATTTATAAAAAAAAAGTGTCCAGATAAATAAAAAATATAAAAATAAAATAAATGAGTCCAGATTTGTGAGGATGCCTAAAGATATGGTTTCACAGTGACTCCTCAGAGTAAAAGCACCAAAGGCTTCTCCGGTGTCTCATTGCTCGAGGTCCCACTACTGGGACCACCTACCAATCACTAGTCCAAAGCCCCCTATTCCTCCTCAACGTACGACCGCAGACCGATACTACATTCAAACTTCCCCTTGCTGTGGTCGTGCAGTGAGGAGGAATGGGGGGCTGAGGAACCCTGGTCTAGTGATTACCAACCTCCCAGCGGTGGTCCCGCGATCCGACATTTATCACCTATATTGTGGGAGGGTGATAAACGTTAGTTCTAAGACATCCCTTTAAGGCTACATGCACACGACCGTCTGCCCCCCGTGGCCGTATTGCGGAACGCATACAGCGTGTCCGCAATACACGGGCACCGGCCGTGCGCATTCCGCATCACAATGGGTCCACAATCACGGAGATGCGCAACGGAGGCACGGATCGGAACCCCACGGAAGCACTATGGAGTGCTTCCGTGGTGTTTGTGGGCGTCCCTCCGCACCGCAAAAAAGTAGCGCATGCAAGTGAATGGGTCTGCGATCCGCATGCGGCTGCCCCACGGTCTGTGCCCGTGCATTGCGGACCACAATTTGCGGTCCGCAGCACGGGCACGGAGCCTTTACGTGTGCATGTAGCCTAAGGTTATAGAGAATGTATGCTAATTCAGCAATTTAACCTTTGACAGTGGAGACATTCCCTTATTAGTGACCCTCACCTCATCCCTAATTGATTATAATGCATTTTAAATGAGGGACTACAGCTCACAGACACGGGACCACTGCAGCCATGTAAACTAAGCTCATTTATTTTTTTTGCACTTTCCCTTTTTCAATTCCAACCCCTTTAATTTTATGTTAACACTTTCTAACACATGGCATGGATATATTCCAAGGACAAGATAATGTTTAATCTGCTCTTTATTATAACATGGACTTTATTTTAGTCAAGCATTATAGATTCTTGGCAGCTAGATGTGATGAGGTAACACAGCAGCCCGGCTAGCTCAGTCGGTAGAGCATGAGACTCTTAATCTCAGGGTCGTGGGTTCGAGCCCCACGTTGGGCGGTGAATTTTTTTTTTCCCTGTCAGAATTAATTAATTAATTTTAATAAAATAACGTCCCAACTACATAATGTTTCTGTCATGCAGCATGTGAGGTTTGTTTTTAGTTTTTTTAGACGATACCCTATTTACTTCAATAAGATATGCAAGACTAACCCTATAAACCCGACCAGAACTCAGTAGCGCACTTCTAGGCAAACGCTTAATTCAATATGACTTCCAGCAGTCGGGAATAAACATCTATTTTCCACACCATAACCATTTACTGAGGTTCTCCCCATTTAAAACAGTACAGCAGGGTGGAGGCTTTATTTAGATGGCGGGAAAGCTTCAGAACTGCAACTCCCATGAGCCTCGGCGCCGAGCCGGACGACTGCCCTTTGCGCATGCGCGTTGGGTGCCGTGACGTGCGGGCCCGCGCGGTGTGTAGATGCGGCGGATCCGTTCCCGGGAGCCGCGGACGTTATAAATGGCGCCGAAGCAGGACCCAAGGCCTAAATTTCAAGAGGGTAAGCGACTGTTAGTGACGGCGGTCAAAAAAAAAAAAAAAAAAGTCATGTTCAGTAAGTAGGAGTGGGGGCGCCACAGCGCCGGGGTGAGCAGGGGGCAGCCTGGCGCGCCTTGGAAAGGGGGCGTTTGGGGTGAGAGCTGCTCGTGTGCACGGCCAGCTGTGTGAGGTATCAGCAGCGCCCGCCGGGACCGGGCTTTACCTCAGAGGTCCTATGGGCCTCACTCCTCCAATCTGCCCACATGTCTGTATGTGTTCGGTGGCAGCAGGGCACGCTTGATGGCAGAATTTGGGCAGCTGAGGATCAAACATGCTGGAGTACAACATGGGTGATCCTTTGTTGTGGCAGGAGAAAAGCGGCTGCTACAGATACATGGCAGCTGCTCCTCTCCCATTTTCAGGCGCCGTAAAGGACCTTCTGATGTCACCACACCGTGAAGCGATGATTAGTAATGTCATATAATTAACCCTAAAGATGCTGTGTTTTTGGGGACATGCAGGGCGGCAGTAGGGTTCAGGCTTTGAAGGTGTAGATAGACCGTGTATGCGTCTTGGGGAGGTATATGTGTACTTTACTAGAGACCACAGAAAAGCCTTAAAGGGTTTGTCCATCAGTATCTGATTGGTGGGACTCCACCGCTGCGGCCATTGTGGAGCTGGTTACTGAAGTGAACAGGAGCAGCTTTGTCAACTGCACAATGGCCGGAGCTCCTTCAGGACAGCATGGTGTCGGACCCCCACCGATCAGACATCGATGGGCGATCAGAATAAGAATCCTGGACAACCCCTTAGAGGTTATCTACTTTGTGAGAGAATGATAAAACACAAAATAACCACTAGTCGCCTCTTCTTTCCCCAGGGATCCAGCACCGAAGCTCTGGTGGTCCTCCTGGTCGTGGCTCACAAGCGGTCAGCACCATTCAACGATAAGAACCATCATGGCAGTAAGGCCTCATGCACACAACCATATATATTTTTTTGTCCTCATCCGATCTGCATTTTTTTTTTGCAGATCGGATGCGGACCCATCTATTTCAATAGTCGCCAAAGATGTGCGTGTCTGCATCCGTAGGGCCCTTCCGCGGCTTCACAAAAAAAAAAAAAAACACGTCCTGTTCCGTATTGCGGACAAAAAAAGACATTTCTCCAAAAGTGCTGAAGGGTAAAGTGCAGGGCGCACACAGCTGGTATCTGTGTTTAGGACCACAAAACGGACACGGTCCTGTGCATGAGGCCTATTACCATTGATTGGCTGCAGCGGTCACATGCTGGCTGCTTGTAAGAGGTTACCTGGAGGACCGCTGGAGGGTCTGTACTGGATCACCGGGGGGAAGAAGAGGTGAGTAGTGTTAACATTTCTGTGCTGTCTAACATCTGCACTGGTTTCATCAGTTTCTCACAAGAAGGATAATAACTACATTTTTTTCAGAGCAGTGTAAGAAATGACTGTTCTGATTGCAAAAAGAGAAGAAAAATAAATCCAAAGGTTATTGTGCCGGGGAAGGTCCAGTATGGCCTTATGTATTTAGGGAGGAACAAGGCATGTGGGTACTACTAAAGGTAAGACACGTATGGACCGTGGCCAGTGGTATTCTTCTGCATTGCCTTACTTCCTAATACTTATTATACCAGGCCCGATAAATGTTCTGACCCATGTGCTATACAGCCATGCTAGTACTTTTTCTCCTGTCAAAAATGACTGATGACAACTGATGCTCACAATAAGACGGATCAGTTATTTTCCGGTTTTTGATGGGTCCGTCATGGATCAGCAAAAACTCTTCTGTCATGATAATACAACCGTCTGCATCCGATATGAACGGCCCCTGTTGTATTATCTCTGAAATGGCCATGACGGATCCGTCTCTAAAACCATTGTAAGTCAATGGGGGACGGATCCGTTTTCTTTTGTGTCCGACAAAATGGATCCGCCCCCATTGACTTACATTGTGTGTCATGACAGCTCCGTCTTGCTCCGCACCACATGGCGGACAGAAAAACGCCGTCCGAGATGGGGACGCAACCAAGCGGAACTTAATGATTTCCGGTGCATTCCGTTTAGTTTTGTCCCCATTGACAATGAATAGGGACAAAACGGAAGCGTTTTCCTCCGCTATTGAGATCCTATGACAGATCTCAAGAACGGAAAGGGAAAACGTAGATGTGAAAGTAGCTCAAATCGGCATTATGGGTTCATTAGGTTTCCATTTTTATGGCTATACTAGTATAACCTTAAAAAAGCAAGGGAAACCTGGCAGAAAACGCATTTGTTATCCGTCATGGATGACTAAACCATGAAGCCAGTGTGAACACGTGAATTACTTACAGCCAGTGGACATTCCTTTGCTTGGCAAAATATTCTAAAATATATCAAATATCTCTCCATGTAGGAAGCGGGGTGAGCCATTAGTAAGCAGGCAGGAAACGCGTCCACTCTTTGACTTCAGGCGCTGTGTTAGGCCTCATGCACACGACCTTAAGTATTTTGCAGTCTGCAAACCACGGATCTGCAGAATACGGATACTGTCTGTGTGCCATCTGCACTGCTGACCCCAATAGGTCTGTATACTACATTTTGCGGACCAGAATAGGACATGTCCTATAATTTACAGAACAGACATGTGGATGCTGCCCGCACACGGATGACATCCGCGTGGTCTTTTTTTTTTTTTTTTTTTTTTTTTTGCGGACCCATAGAGATGAATGGATCCATGTGCAATCTGCAAAGGATCGGCCACTGATTCAAAATCCGGTGGTGTGCATGAGGCCTTACTTGGGTATATACCAATGATACAGGGCACGGGCTGTCCACATCAGTCCCCCAGGGCAAATGACTTGCCAGTGTTTGACGTTATGAATGCTATTAATGTCTTTCCCAATGACTAGTGCCGTGTGTATAATTTAGTAATATGTTTAGGTGTGTTTTGACCTGAAAACCTGGCATGTCAGTAGCTGCGAGGACTGTTGGACAGCCACATCTACAGCATAAAAGCGCCTGGAGCAACTTGTGGATTCTATAATGGGCATCTTGGAAGAGAAGGGAGAATAGGTATGATGGAAACTGAATCACCGTGAAGGTATTTAAAGCAGCACAACTGCTTAATATTTGGCTATTGGGGTGGTGTGCGAACAGGACTACAAACTACCTGCACAATGCAGCCTTTGAAAATCTTGCGTTTTGTAGGGGCACCTCTGGTAGTTGGGAGGTTTGACTATTACATTAGAGATTTTAAAGGGGTTTTCCAGCCTTTAAGTGATGGCCTATCGTGAGGATAAGCCATCACTAGCTGACCAGCGGGCGGAGGGTCTGGAACCTGTCACCCCCCGACGATCAGCTGTTCTGTGTAGCTCCGTCACCAGAAGTCGGTGCAGGAAATATACCGCGCTGTCGGCATCGTAGTGGACATCACTACCCCTACTACCTACCTACAGCATTGGCAGTGTAGTTTATTTCCAGCCCCAACTTTTGGGGACGGTTGCTAGTGATGGCCGATCCTTAGGACTGGCCATCATTTAAAAGAAGGCTGGACAATGCTTTACTATATAGCAGCTCTTTAATAGTGTTATTGGAATAGTTCTTTATGATAATGGCCGTTCAGTCATGGAGGTGTTATATATGGCTGCCTGTATTCTGTCAGTGCCCTGCGTACTACAGGCTGCTCCTCATACAGACGATGCTGTGTACGGCCAGATGTGTGTGACATCGGAGTAGAGGCCTGACGTACGTGGCTCTGTACAAAACCGAGGCGTAACACGGCTGCATGAAAGAGCCCTGAGGCTGTGTTCACACACGCCATTTTGTTGACTTTTAGTAATGAAATAAGCGATCTGCAGGTGAAAAGGGTCGGAGAGCTGGGGATTGCAACCATGTTGGTCCCCAGATGAATGGAACTATAATGTGCGGTCTGTCCACTGCTGCCTGTAAACCAGTGAGGGGGGTGCAGCCCTCTCCAGGTCCCCCCATTGTTCTGGTTGCTGAGGATCAGTCCATCTATTACTCCTTTAGTTGCATGTACAGATGTGCGGTTTTGCGGTGTTTGCACTGTGGTTGGGATTTTGCAGTCTTGCAAAAAAATAAAACCGATCATGTACTTGTCTGCAAACAAGGATAGGATATTTCTATAGACGGACATGCACACGGCCGGTGTCCATGTTTTGTGGATCAGTGGTTTGCGTACTTTCAAGGGGACACAGCCTGCCCGACATCTTGTTTGAAAAGTGTGAATAACGTAAAGTAATCCGGGTGCAGCACCACATTGTATACTGATCCTAATATTCTGTATTCACAATTCTGCTATCTCCAGAGCTCGCTGGGCAGCAATGTACAGCCGTAATCTTATTGCTTACCAAGCAGATGTATGTTAGTGCAGGATCAGACTGCACAGGGATTGATGGCTGTTGCCATGGAGACGCACAGCAGCTGTAGACACAGAATAGGAAATATTTAACCCCTTAAAGGGGTTGTCTTATGACAGCAACTTATTCCCCTATCCCGGGCGCCTATTACCCATTTATTTGGAGGTAGGGAGGGGGTTGTTTTTAGGTGTTCACTGTGAGGTATAAATGACCTGTCAGTGTTATTCTGCTGCTCAGGACAATTACAGGGATACTAAATGCACACCGTAGTTTGCTGTACTGCTTTTGCACACTAGACACTTGTACTTCAGTAAAACATTTGTCATAGTGACCTGTCAATAATTTAGATTGTTGGGGGTCTGAGTGCTGACACCCCCACTGATTACTAGAACGAGGTGGAAGAGGAGCTGTCTCCTGCAGTGAGAGCGTTTTTCTCCTTATTTTAGCAATCAATGGGGGTCCCAGCAACCGGACCCTCCACAGTTCAAAACCATTACAGGGAATCTGTCACAAGTGACCTCCCTGTCAAAATGCTTGCATAGTCATGACCTCAAAAGTTTTACTAGAGTAAAGTGACACTTAGTGGCATCTTTCTTCTAATGTGTAGGGACAGCGATGGGGGACATTTTTCTTAATATACTTTATTTAGTGACTTATTTATCTGAGAGAACTTGCCCTGAAATGTCTCTTAACAGCTCTCTGACTGAGCGTAGCTAAGGCATGTCTGTCTACACCGTTCAGATCAGCGCTCACTGTGCAGACGGCTGGGGTTAATTCTTTTCCCTCCCTGCTGGCTCCTATATTAACATATGTCCTGCTTGCTCTGCCCTCCTGCTATATTGACACTGATCAGTGCTGACTGTGAAGAATTCTCCTGTATCCCCGGTGTGCTGAGTAACTAACCAGACGCCAGGCAGATTTTTGCAGTCCGGTAGCTGATGTATACTATATACTGTCCCTATATGCTGTAAACCAGCTACTCCCTGTATCTGTGAATGGAGTCTTTTTTTGTACCTTTCTTTTAATTACCGTATGTGAGGCAAAAGAAAATGTGAAGTCCGTGCTGCTTATAGCAACTAGACTGCGGTTATTTTTCCAGACTGTTTAGTAGTAACAGTGTATAGCAGTGGTCCAGATTCTGTAAGGGCCTAACGGGATTATCCAATACTATAAAAATGTCCCCCATATGCCCCTCACAGTGAATACCCTACTCCCTGCGCCATATGGGGGACATTTTTATAGCCTGACCTGCAATATAATATGTAGTAAACTGCTAGTATAGGTCATAGAAGGTGATGTCTATTTTCTATACTGTCTATAAACTCTTCCATGTCTGAGGTTTATTCCTGACTGTGTTCATGTTGCAGGTGAGCGTGTCTTGTGCTTTCATGGGCCTCTTCTGTATGAAGCTAAGGTACGTCACTTCTTCTACCTCTTTTCTTACAATTCTTCTTGGCTACATATTGCAAATCTTAAAAACTGTATTGTCCTTAAATGTTTTCTGGGTATTTTCGGTTTCTCGTCAGTGAAGACACATGCTTTCACTTTGCTTCTTCAGTATCTATGGCCAGCAACCAGTCAGATTTCATTTCCTCCTCTATGTACTAAAATAAAGTGATTGAATTATTGCCAAAAGGAGAGGTGACCCTTCACAGATATGCATGAGGCCCATTGCCTCCATGCTTTCTCTCTCCCCCCCCCCCCCCATTGTTGGTGAGAAATAGACTGGGAGCCACATGAAGATCAGGACTTCAACTGGAGATGGATATGAATGTGTTAAGAATATGTATGCAATTAGTCTGCGACCTGCTATTTCATCAGTCACATCATTATGTTAAGCTACTTTCACATCTGTGTTTATGCCGTACGGTTCTGAGGTCCGGCATGGGATCTCAAAACCACAGCAAAACGTCTCCATTCAAATAACACAGCCGGCTGCGTCTGTGTCCCAAAAAAAAAAATAATAATCTGGCACCATTGACTTACATGTTTTTTGGTGCCGGATCCATCTTGTTCTGTATCCCAAGCTGGACACAAATACGCTGCTTGCAGCAATTTTGTGTCCGTCGCGGGAATGCAACAAACGGGAACGGAATGCATTCTGGCGCACTCTGTTCCGGTTTGTTCAGTTTTGTCCCCGTTAACAATGAATGGGGACAAAACTGAAGCGTTGTGCTGCGGATTTGAGATCTCAAAACTGGACAGCACAATGCAAGTGTGAAAGTAACGTTAGGACGCAAAGTGCTTGCGTGTTAGGACCTGCAACAGCCATTGTGCGCTAGAAATGAGCTCCCCAATGAAGGGGGTTGTTGGAGGCATATTCCTGAGGATCTTATAAAGTAGCCTGTAGTATATAAATGGTGACACATCGTTTCTAGATGCACTCTACTGTCGATGGTTTGCAATTCTCAGCCTCCCAATAAATGTACATACACGCCTGCATCTGGAGCGTGTGAGATGTAGAAAACGGATGAGGTGGCCAACACACAGGAGGCATGTACTGTTAATTGGGATTTCTGTCAGCGCAGGTGTCAGACACCAGCCCCTCACCTCCTGCATTATCTAGTACTTGTTCTAAAAGGGTCATTATGTGGCACTGCACCATGTGAGGCAATAAATAACTAGTGTTATGACAGTGTGTCTCTTAAAGGTGTTTTCCAAATTATTTAAAGACTTACCATAATCACTGCTAGGAATCCAGATAAAAAGGTGTTTTCACCAGTGGCATGCTCCAGTCCTCCCTGCTGGTCTTTATTTACATGGTGGCAGTGATGACGTGACTGCTGCAGCCAGTCACTAGCAGTATATGGCACAAGACAGCGGAGGCCAGTGATTGGCTGCAGCAGTCCAGAACATTACCACTGGCTACTGTGAGTATTGCCTCTTTTATCACTATTCCTTCATTCTGAATCCCCCTTTAAACAGCTCCAGTTTTTGCATTTGATTGACCTGGGGTCGGTATCTTCGCTGCCCAGTGTGAGCCTGTCCTAATAGGATCATGTATAGCATCCAGCATTTTGTTTGCTCATGCTCTGTAAACTGGATAATGTTAGTGATGTGTCTTGTGTTCATAGTTCTTTTTTCTTTGCTCTTGGTGTATGCAGCTCGGTACTGGCTCCTTTCAGAGATAATCATAGAAGGCCCCAGTCAGCAAAAGTTGAGATAGCAGAACTGATTTAAGTCAGTATTTACTACCCATTTATCCCTTCCACAGGTATGAATAGTTGTCTCTTACATGATTTAAGTATTCATTTTTATTATTTTTTTCAGTTCCTCTCTGAACAGGGTTAGTGGGGAAAAAATTGTATTAGGCGTTCATGCGGAGTATGTCCTGAAAGGTTGGCTCCCGGAGGTCAGGATTTCACACACCCTGCTATAAAATGGATTTCAGTCTACGTTAAAAGGGGTATTCCAACAAAATGCTATGTCACAGCCATGGATTATACCATTAATTATCTAGTAGTGGGTGCCCCGACTGCTGCGCTTCTCACAGACCATGAGAATGAGGTCCTTCTGTTTGACCTGGAGGAACATAGACAGTCTGCAGAGCAGCACCCTTCAGTATAGGGTATGAGCAGATGTGCTGAGCAATGGGGGGGACAATGTACCCTTTCAGCTTGTGATCTATGGATGTGCCATACCCCATAAATGTGCGATAAATGTCTTTTTGCCTAAATACCCCTTGAAGATGTTCTTGTTTTCTATAACTTAGGCCGAATGCACACGGCCGTGTTCCGCTCCTGAGCAGGAATCCAGCCCGGTATTCCACGGACCGCTCTCGGCCGCGGAACACGGCCGTGTGCATTCGGCCTTAGTCTGCTGATTGCTGCTCCCCAGTATTAATACTTATTGGTAAATAATGCATCTCATCGTTTAATCTCCACCTTAATGACAGGTTAAAATGAATGGCAGTGAAGCTCTGAATTAATGAAATGTTGTATTCCATGAACTGTGAATGTAATCCTGAGTCTGTTTCTGCAGTGTGTCAAAGTTGCCATTAAGGACAAGCAGGTGAAGTACTTCATTCACTACAGCGGGTGGAATAAGAAGTAAGTTGATGTAAATGTGTGATATTGGGGGGGGGGGGATAAGATTTCTTGTGATACATTTTGTGCTCCTTCAAACAGACGCTGCTCTGTCGTGGATTCTGTTTGTTACAGGAGCCATGTTGGATCCGTTCTGTAATTTGATGCTGACCTGCAGTCTGTGTCTGCCGCGGCTCCCCTGACCCCAAGCGACTGTATTATAGTAATTTTTGATAGTCAGCAGGGCTATTGAAGTCTACTCAAATGATGTCACTACAATAGATATACTGAGGAAACTTAAATTACTATGATAGTCAGTTTGGGTCCGTTCAGTCAGATCACGGTTGTGTGCATGAGCCCTTAAAGAGGACCTTTCATGTGATTATTTTTTTATTATTAAGGGAGATATATATCTGTTCTTGTGGGGTACCCCCTGCTGATGTTGCAACCCTGCTTGATTTAAAAAAAAAAATGCCTCCTATGCCCCGCCGGATTTCTCCCACTCAGTATGCTAATACTGAGTATCGGAACAGGGAGGAGGAGACGCCAGGGTTTCTCAATGGCCGTCTCCTTCTCCCTGGCTGTAGTGCGGTCAAATCCCAGCAGAGAGCGTCACAGCCAGGGAAAAAATAAAACTCACCTTCTCCCTGACTGTGACGCTCTGCGCTGCGATTGGACAGTGCTACAGCCAGGGAGAAGGAGACGCCCATTGAGCAACCCTGGCGTCTCCTCCTCCCTGTTCCGATGCTCAGTATTAGCATACTGAGCGGAAGAAATCTGGCGAGGCATATTTTAAAAAAATCAAGAAGGGTAGCAGCATCAGCGGGGGGTACCCCGCAAGTACAGGTATATATCTCCCTTAATAAAATCGTATGAAAGGTCCTCTTTAAAGGGGTTTTCCAGGATTTTATTATTGATGACCTATCCTCAGTATAGGTCATCAATATGAGATCGGCGGTGGGTCAGGCACCCCCGTCGATCAGCTGTATGAAGAGAGAGCGTGTCTGCCATCTCCTTTCTCTTTTCTTGCTTGCCATAGACATAGCAGCAAGCAGGAAGAGAGACAAGAGATAGTAGGCACGCACGGTGCTTGCCTTTCCTTCATACGGCCGATTGGCGGGGTTGCCGGGAGTTGGCCCCCCACTGATCTGATTTTGATGGCCTATCCTAAGGATAGGTCATCAATATTAAAAGCCTGGAAAACCACTTTAATCGTTTTGTCCAGTTTCTGACATTTTACTTGGATAGCTGCACTACTTCAAACAGCATGAAACCTGACTAAAAAGAAGGAATAAAAATGTGAATGTAACCTAGATAACTAAACAGGGAGAATTCTCTTTCCTTAGCCACGTTGACATCTCCGGTAATCTGATTCTGCAGGCTGTGCCGACAGACAGTCTACCAGAGTTCACTGGATCCAGCATTGCCGTATACTGCCACTCACCGACGGACCCCATAGACTTTAATGTGATCCAGTCGCTTTCTGGCATAAGTGCCAGGTTTTGGCCGGACAAAAACAGTCGCATGCTGGATCAAGTTACTGGAGTTGTGAATGTAGTCTTAATACTTTCTGACAATGCAGATGATCCTGAACCCAATAGATCTTGGTAATCTGATGAAACCCACTTTACAGTATATACATAAATAGCAGAAGGACCCTGCTTTGCACAGGTATATTTCATTTAAGGTTTGTGTGTGTCGTTAAAACATATCGACAGTATCCCCCATAACAATGAACTGTACAGCACCCCGCCCCTTTAACAGTGACCTCCACAGCGCCCTGCCCCCTTAATGCTAGGGCTACATGACGACATGTCATGTGACATCTTGTCTCAACAACAATTTTTATGATAGGTCATGGTTTCGCACTGCGATTGCGACACGACAGTCGCAAAAAAATCCATCCAAGATGGATTTTTCTGTGACTGTCGCGTCGGTCGCAGCATGTCACGTATCGCAGTGCAACACCATAGACTATAATTTAAAAAAATGTTGCGCGACACATGTAGCCGTGTAGTTGTGCCCTATGTGTCGTGTGACTTATTGTCGTCGTGTAGCCCTAGCCTAAAGCTGACCTACAGCAGTGAAGAAAAATGGCTGGGTTGTTATGGAAACCTGGAGTAAAACTGTGTATGTGTAGACTAAGGGCCTGCAAGCCTCTATTGGCTGATGAGGGTCATGTGACACTGTGTATGGCAGTTGGGATATGAAGAGCAAGACTTGCAGGCTTGTATTGGCTAATGCAGGTCATTTTTTAGGAATATCTCAGGAACGGTACGTCCTAGAGAGCCGGGACCCCCCCCAAGATTTCTTTCCAGGTAGCAAGGGATGTGTATATCAAGTTTCGTTGAAATCGATGGTTGCGTTTTTGAGTGATCGCGGAACATACATACATACATACATACATACATACATACATACATACACACACACACATGGATACGTGTTTTATTTATTTATATATATATTGCACTTGGTCACATATGTACATGCAGAATATTATTGTTGGGAACAAAATTCAGTTATAAGTATTGTATTAAGAGGTGAAAAAATGGGAAGGAGATCGGAGGGAGACCCAATGGTTACCAGCTGTGTTTTTCAGCCATTTTTCCCTGTTTCAGCTGCACAGCTAGATGCATTTCACTCAGAATCAGGGGGTGTCTGCCTTTTTTGAAATCTGCCAACACTTTTCTGCTGTAACATCCTTTCAATTATTCCCCACTGTTTGTTTTCAGCTCACAGAACAGATAGGGGGGTTTAGATCACACTTAGACACACAGGAGGCTCCTGTCCTGTTCAGAAGCTGTGTGGAAGCAGTTCTTTTCGGTCTCTGCTAGCTCTGGCACGCCGCCACTTCCTCTCAGCCGTCTGTTACCAGGGATGGATCTTGCTGCGGTGAACTGCAAATTAGGTGGAATTGAGCCCCATAGTGGCCATGACTTCAGCTTTCTTTAGGTGGATGCAGGCAGATTTTTGCTATTACATTTTTTACAACCTTAGACAATCGGCAGTCAAGTGATTGTTCAGCCAACACCTTTTCAAAATGTGCTAGGTGTCTGCTTTCAGAAAATAGATGGGTGTGGGGCATAATATTTCTTTATTTTATAATTTATTTCAGGCTTTATTTTTGCACCTCAAGAGTGAATATTGTCCCGAAACCCCTTTCACTGCCAGGGGTTATCTGAAATTCTGGGGTAACTGTGTAACATGGTTCATGCATCTCATCATCATTAACAGATTATCTGTTGGCTGAAAATGGATTTCATTGCTAAACAAGAAATATGGTCACAATGGTGATGGTTCGTTCTTCTATTTCTTTTTTTTTTTTTTTTTTCTTTTCTTGCAGCTGGGATGAGTGGGTACCAGAGAGTAGGGTACTCAAATACGTGGACACTAATCTGCAAAAACAAAAAGAACTTCAGAAAGCTAATCAGTAAGTTGTCTGCCTGGAAACACACATTTTATGTTTTATTGGAACCTGAGGATGCTTTATTTCTGTTTCTACACATTGCTTTGCTCTGCTTCTGTAATGGAGAAAAACTGTGGCAATAACACTGGTGTCACACTAAAGGGGTGTTCTGCTTGGTAAGTTATCCCCTATCCATAGAGTAGGTGCTAACTATTAGATCAATGAGGGTCCTACCGCTGGGACCCCCACTGATCATGAGAACGGGGACTCGGTACCCACCACAGCTCCCCTGAAATGACTGGAGTGGTCAGTCGCACATGCGCACTGCTGCTTCATTTATTTCTATAGGAGTTCTGAAGCTAGCTGAGTACAGCGTTCACCAGTCTCCAGAACTGCCATAGAAAATATTGCTGCTTTGGTCATTTCAGGGGAGCTGTGGGGGTTACGGGGCCCCCATTCTTGTGATCTAATAGTTAGCCCCTAACCTGTGGATAGAGAGAACTTTTACCCCTTTAATTACAATGCTTGCCTCACAAAGGCCACCAGAGCACTGTACTAAGACGTGTTGGGACATTCCTGGGAAATAAAACCTGTACAGTAAATGTAAAATGTAATTTTAGGTGTTCTGAGAACTACGGGATAAAAAATCGTGTCTGAATTGAGTTTCTGCACATTCCTCTTAAAAGCTATGTACACCTTTGGAGGCAATTTTAGTTTGATTGCATTTCACTCATTTTTTTGGCTAAAAATCTTATTTTCAATTGGCCTTTATTAAAAATATTGAGCTGTTCTTTCACAAAGGGTTAAAGGGGTTGTCTCACTTAAGTTGCATTTATCATGTAGATAAAGTTAATACAAGGCACTTACTAATTTATTGTGATTGTCCATATAGCTTCCTTTACTGGCTGGACTCATTTTTCCATTACATTATACACTGCTCGTTTCCATGGTTACAGACCACCCTGCAATCCATCAGTGATGGTCATGCTTGCACAATATAGGAAAAAACACTAGCCTATGTGCGCTCCCATGGGCCCGGCCACCAGAGAGGCTGACTCTTTTTCCTATAATGTGCAAACACGACCACCACTGATGGATTGCAGAGTGGTCGTAACCATGGAAACCAACAGTGTATAATTTGATGGAAAAATGAATCCAGACAGCAAAGGAGACAATATGGGTCATCACAATACATTAGTAAGTGACTTGTATTAACTTTATCAACATGATAAATGCAACTTACTGAAGTGAGACAACCCCTTTAACTGTTTTTCTAGCTGTGTGACTGATGCTTTCACTTTCACTTTGTGCCATCTAATAACCCTCTTCTCTAAACTACTAAGAGGTCATAAACACTTATTTAAAGGCGTTCTGCCGTTTGTTTTAACTGATCTAACCTCTGGATAGATCAGCATTTGCTCTGTGGGGGTCCGACCGATCAGCTGTTTGAGAAGGCAGCGGCGCTCCAGCAGTGCCGCGGCCTTCTCACTGCTTACCGCTGGCCCAGTGACGTCACGACTAGTATCACTGGCCTGGGCGCGGCTAAGCTCCGTTTCCTTGAATGGAGCTTAGCCCCGCCCACACTAGTTGATACAAGTCGTGACGTCACTCGGCCCGCGGTAAACTGTGAGAAGGCCGCGCCGCTGCCTTCTCAAACAGCTGATCGGCGGGGGTGTCGGATCCCCGCCGATCAGAAGCTGATATATCCAGAGGATAGATCATCAGTTTAAACAAAGTGCAGAACCCCTTTAAGCCACATTCTTAAGATAAGGATTGAGCTATAATGAGGGTAGAGTAGAGATAAGAAGTCTGTCTGCTCCTCAGATGACGGAAAAGGCAAAAAATACACAGGCAGCTAGTAGAGCATCTCGGCTACATACACAAAAAACGATTCCATACTGTTAATAAAGACCAATTTAAAAAATTGAAAGTGCAATGCAATAATAATAAATAAAAATTGTCCACAAAGGCGTACATAGCCTTTAAGTTAAAGGGGTTGTGTAGGGGTTTTATATTTATGACTCCTATTGATGATTGGCAGGGGTCGGCACCCCAGGCTCCTTGCGAACGCTACTTCCTCTAGCACTGCTTCCTCTTCAAACAGATGATTGGCGGGGGTGCCGGGTGTCAGACCACTGCAGATCAGATATTGATGATCTATCCTGCGGATGGGTCATCAGTATAAAACTCCTGCACAGCCTCTTTAAATACAACATTTTATAAAAAAAAAAAAAAATTACACAAAAAGACACACAACCTAAAAAGTACACCCATACAGCAATATCTGCAAAAAGGTAATGTGATGGCTCTCGGAAGGCAGTGATGCAGAGGAAAACGGAAACATCTTGTGTCCTGCAGGCGAAAATAAGCCTGGTCCTTAGGAGGTTAAATATGATTAAGTGGTTGTCTGTTACATCCAGATTTTGCTACAGATTTTTGTACAACAGATGCAATCTGCAAAAATCAGACATAGATGAGCTTCCATCACACGTTGGTAGCATTTCCAAACCTGAGAGCAATGGCCAGATATTACTTTATAAGCACAACGTCCCTTTTATTGTAGGACACCACGTTTGTCCGAATAATTTTTGTTGTATTCCAGGACAAACAGTTTTAACTTACAATTCCATGGTAACAGCTTGAAGGACTGGCATTTGCTGACTTCCAAAGAGAAAAAAAAATGAAATGTTATTGCTAATGTGTGACCCTTTCTGCAGGGATCAGTATGCAGAGGGGAAGATGAGAGCAGCCGCTCCAGGAAAGAAGACTGCTGCACTTCAACAGAAGAATGTAGAAGTGTAAGTGGCTTATCTATTTCTGCTACAGACTCCTGAAAACACTAAAATGTTCTGAAATGACGTAAAAACATTGATCAGCATGTTATTTTATAAAATCGAGAAGATTCACCAAGAATTAGTTTTACCAATTTTTCCCAGATAAGTTTTGCAGTTGCTGTGTCATTAGTCAAAAATTTAGACCAGAATCATGTAGCATATGCTCCTAGCTAGTTGGAGGAGACATGAAGTACAGAGAGGGGGGATGTGGCTAATGTATGTAGTCTCCATGGACATAAAGGTTCAGAAAGCACATGGATCATCTGTATGTCTGTTCCGCAAAAATATAGAATATATCAAAAAAATGCAGACTACGGACCCATTGAGGCCAAACAATGAGCTGCATCCGCATTTTGCAGATCCGCAATTTATGGACTGCAAAAAGAATTGTGTGCATGAGGCCTAAGACGTATTACCTTGTTGTCTCTGCTGTGTTGTCCTCTGTGAAAACTGCAGTATTTCAATATTTTTTTTAATTTTATATATGGATAGTCGCATAAAGAAATCTTTCATTTTCTCATGATGTATTCCATTCGTACCTTCCTTCCCCTGAGAGATGTTCTAATTCAAGCTATTTTGTGTTTTAGGAAAACAAAAAAGAACAAACAAAAAGGTAATTTTTCTGTTTGCTTTCGTCGTTGATGTGCCTTGACCACCTCACCTTCCCTCTGTCCTTGGCTTATTTGCTTACTTGTGATTTCTCTACAGCCCCTGGTAGTGGTGAGGGTAGCAGCACCAGCGATGCTCCTCAACCACCACGAAAGAAACGGGCCCGAGTGGATCCAACGGTAGAGAGTGTAAGTTCCTGTGTGCAACTTTGCTTCTAAGTAAAGTGCGGTGGTCCGGATGTGTGTGTTTCATTCACACCAGCTGTAGGCTAAAAACTCGCAGGGTAGGATGATTTAATAGGAAATGTCATTGGAATGTAGCCACACAGTTCTGTGTGCCAGGACGGATACCAAAGGGAAGGGTGAGGATTTGTCCTCTCTAATGGCCTATCTCTTCTATGTTCATTTATGACAAAGCACAGCTGAGTTGTGATTTGCTTATCATAAATTGGAAATTCTGCCTTTCTTGGGGGATTTTGTTTTTACAGAGATTTGACTACCATGTTCTGTTGGAGAGTACGATTATGGCGATGCCATATTTATTTTATGTTAAACCTTTGGCTTCGCCATAGTTTTTTTTATAAATATATTCAGCTGTGTGAAGGCTTGTTTTCTGTGGGGTGACGTGTGGTTTTTATTGGTACTATTTGGGAGCATATACAGCTTTTTGATCACTTTCTATTCAGTTTTTTGGGGGGAGCAAGGTGTCCAAAAACTATTGCATTGCACTTTATTTTGTTTTCCTTTAGGCTACATTGACACGTCCGTGGTGTGTTGCGGACCCGCAAATTGCGGGTCCGCAACACACCAGCCCGTCACCCCCATAGAAATGCCTATTCTTGTCCGGAAACTGCGGACAAGAATAGGACATGCTCTATCTTTTTGCGGCTGCAGACAGCACACTGTGTGCCGTCCCCATAGAGAAATTGCGGAACGGAGGCGGACACATTTTGCGGACGTGTGAATGGAGCCTTACTGCGTTCACTGCAGGATAATTTTTTATTTATTTTAATAGTTCAAACTAGGGGTGCACCGAAATGAAAATTCTGGTCCGAAACCGAAAATTCAGGATGCCCTTGACCGAAAACCGAAACTGCCTTTTTGCCCAAATACTTTTAAAATACTTTTTTTTTAAATGATTTTATTAATAATTCTTTTTCATGAATGAAATTCATCTGTGGGTGGCGCTGTTATGGAGAGGGGGATCTGTGGGTGGCGCTGTTATGGAGAGGGGGATCTGTGGGTGGCGCTGTTATGGAGAGGGGGATCTGTGGGTGGCGCTGTTATGGAGAGGGGGATCTGTGGGTGGCGCTGTTATGGAGAGGGGGATCTGTGGGTGGCGCTGTTATGGAGAGGGGGATCTGTGGGTGGCGCTGTTATGGAGAGGGGGATCTGTGGGTGGCGCTGTTATGGAGAGGGGGATCTGTGGGTGGCGCTGTTATGGAGAGGGGGATCTGTGGGTGGCGCTGTTATGGAAAGGGGATGGGCATAACAGTGCACAGATCCCTTTCCCCATAACAGTGCACAGATCCCTTTCCCCATAACAGTGCACAGATCCCTTTCCCCATAACAGTGCACAGATCCCCCCTCCCCATAGCAGTGCCATAGACCGATCCCCCTACCCATAACAGCCCCGGCCCTGCTGCTCACAGCATCACTCACTGCATCTTTATTTTACCTTACAATCGTGACGCTCCAGTAACAACTCTGCAGGCAGAGCGGTGGGCGGCGTAACGTCACTTACTCACGTGACGCACCTGCTCCGCCCACTTTATGAATGAAGGAGGCGGAGCAGGCGCGTCACGTGAGTAAGTGACATTACGCCGGCCTCCGCTCTGCCTGCAGAGTTGTTAGTTACTGGAGCCTCACGATTGTAAGGTAAAATAAAGATGCAGTGACAAAGTAAACCGCCCGCCCGCAGATGGTGGGTGACAAATCCCACACCCCATATTTTCGGCCGATATGTAACCATATCGGCCGAATTGGATTAGGTGCATTTTCGGCCGATATTTTCGGCTGCCGGAATTTCGGTGCACCCCTAGTTCAAACCATTTTAGATGTGATCTATTTTTGCTAATTTTGAATAGTTTTTTTAGATTTGTTATATATATTGTAAATATTTAGTCCTCTTCAGTGGCTACAACATGCGACTATTCTCTGATGGCTGATACCATAGCCTGCAATATTATTCTATTTCAGTCTATGGGATTTTTACTGGCTTCCTCTTGAACCTTGCCTGCTGCAGGCCTTTGTGCCTTGGCTGCCATAGCAACCATTAGACCCTCACAATTTCAGAGGAGGGAGGAGACCACCTCCCACTGTCTAAGTGTCCAGATGCCGCAGCCGCTATGACTGTGGCACCCAAGGGTTTTAAATCACTCATATCCCAGTAATCTTTGAACCCGGCCCCATGTAGCCGTGTTACACAGCAAGCACCCAGCCGGTGTGGAGCAAGCTGAGCTTGTGATCCTGTTCCATACATTCCTTAGCTGCCAATGGCGTACATCATCTTGCATTAAATGGGTTGTCTGGTCTTCCGATGATTTCAAGTGAATGGGACAGATCAGCTGTAATCACACTGCACAACCGCTGCAATATCAAAGGCGTGCAGGTAAAGAGTGAAGAGAAGACAGCTCTTGCACAAGTGTTGTAGTCCCTTCAAACAGCTGATCGTCGGGAGTCAGACCCCACAATCTGATATTGATGACCTATCCTGAGGATAGAACATCAATATGGGAAAGCCGGACAACCCCTTTAAGGGGCTAAGCTGCTTTGTGCTGTAAAACATAGAGGCTATATTTTTAATAAGTTATGACAAAAAAAAAACTTGGTCCAAAACAAATCTAAATTGATTTTAAGAAAATGGCTTCAGTGGTGTTTAAAACCTTAAAGATCCTTATACTTATCCATAGGAAGAAACTTTTATGAACAGAGTTGAAGTTAAAGTAAAGATTCCTGAAGAGTTAAAACCATGGCTTGTTGATGACTGGGATCTCATAACAAGACAGAAACAGGTAGGCCCTACATTTCCATTTTTTTCCGGACTTTTCTACTGAAGTCTGTGTTACAAGAAGTTAAAGCGTAACTTTTTATTTTTTTATTTGTGTTATGTATTGATGCAGTGATACTGACCATTTTTGTAGTATACTTTTAATTACTGAAATCGTACATTTCTATCAGAAAAATTGCTGTAAAGTGGCCCATTTTGAGCCTTGGCAACGCTCCTCTGTCTTCTGTTTACATAAGTCAGTGTTAACACGTTCAGGACCTTGGACGAGAATGCTCGTCCTAACTTGCAGGTACTTAACGCACTAGGACGAGCATTCTCGTCCTAGGGTTAACGCGCTGCCCCACAACTGCTGCCGTGATTAGCAGCAGGGGCCCGGCTTATACTGACAGCCGGGCCCCTGCTGTATCTGCCAGCATCGGTGAAAACACTGATGCCGGTGAATTAACCCCCTGTATGCCGTTGTCAGCGTGACCGCAGCATACAAGGGGTTTGCGGCAGCTTGTACATCCCCATCGGGTCCCCGTGCTGCGGGGACGGGCAACCCAGGGTTGCTATGGCAGCCCCGATGCCTTGAACAGGCATCGGGACTGCCAGCTACGGAAGCCCAGGAGATCCAGCCCCAGGGCTGGGTCTCCTAGGCAACGGTTTGCGTCTTTACAGTGTCACACTGACAGTTCAATACAGTACAATACAGATGTATTGTGCTGTATTGAAATGGATCAGACCCTGTCCCATAGGGGGACAAAAAATAAAGTGAAAAAAGTAAAAAAAAGAGTTTTACAAAAAAAAATTAATTTTTTGAAGTAAAAAAATAGTACCAATCTAACCATCACCTTATCCCGCAAAAAATGAGCCCTTGCCCAAGACAATCGCCCCAAAAATATAAAAAAACTATGGCTATCAGCCTATGGAGACACTAAAACATGATTTTTTATGTTTCAAAAATACTTATATTATGTTAAATGTAAAAAGATTTTTTTTTTAAAAATTAGACCTATTAGGTATCGCCGTGCCCGTGAGAACCTGCTCTATAAAAATATGACCTAACCCCTTAGGTGAATAACGTAAAAAATAAAAAGTGTGTAAAAAAAAAAAAAGCAATTTTTTTTGTCACCTTACATCACAAAAAGTGTAATAGCAAGCGATCAAAAAGTCATATGCACCCTATAATAGTACAAATCATCGTCATCTCATCCTGAAAAAAATTAGCCCCTGCACAAGAGTCGCCCAAAAAATAAATAAAACTACGGCTTTCAGAATGTGGAGACACTAAAAAAAAATTTTTAAATGCTTTATGTAAAACTGAAACAAACAATTAAAAAGTCATATTTGGTATTGTTGCGTCCGTGACAACCTGCTCTATAAAAATAGCACATGATTTTACCTGTCAGATGAATGTTGTAAATAACAAAAAATAAAAACTGTGCCAGAACAGCTATTTCTTGTTATCTTGCCTCACAAAAAGTGCAATATAGAGCAACCAAAAATCATATGTACCCTAAAATAGTACCAACAAAACTGCCACCTTATCCCGTAGTTTCCAAAATGGAGTCACTTTTTTGGAGTTTCTAACAGCAGTTTACGACCACATATGGGGTGTTTCTGTAAACTACAGAATCAGGGACATAAATATTGAGTTTTGTTTGGCTGTTAACCCTTGCTTTGTAACTGGAAAAAATGGATTCAAATGGAAAATCTGCCAAAAAAGGGAAATTTTGAAATTGTATCTCTTTTCCATTAATTCTTGTGGAACACCTAAAGGGTTAACAAAGTTTGTAAAATCAGTTTTGAATACCTTGAGGGTGTAGTTTGTAAAATGGGGTCGATTTTGTGTGGTTTCTATTATGTAAGCCTCACAAAGTGACTTCAGACCTGAACTGGTCCAGAAAAAGTGGGTTTTAGAAATTTTCTGAAAAATGTCAAGATTTGCTTCTAAATTTCTACACCTTCTAACGTTCCCAAAAAATAAAATGGCATTCGCAAAATGATCCAAACATGAAGTAGACATATGGGGAATGTAAAGTAATTACTATTTTTGGAGCTATTACTATTTATTATAAAAGTAGAGAAATTGAAATGTTGAAATTTGCTAATTTATAAATAAAAATTAAAAAATTTTGACTCAATTTTACCAATCTCATGAAGTACAATACGTGACGAGAAAACTGTCAGAATGGCTTGGATAAGTAAAAGCATTTTAAAGTTATCACCACATAAAGTGACACTGGTCAGATTTGCGAAAAAATGGCAGGGTCCTGAAGGGGTTAAGCAAGTCTCCACAGTTATGTAAACAGAAGACAAAGGAGTGTTGCTAAGGCTCAAAATGGGCCACTTTACAGCTAATTTTCTAATAGAAATGTATGATTTCAGTAATTAAAACTATACTACAAAAATTGTCAGAATCACTGCCCCATACATTACAAAAATAAAGAATGACATTTACACTTTAAGTTTCTCATAGAAGTCAGAATCCCATGAAATCATTTGTTATATTTGAGGTGCTTGGCAGACTTGCGTAAATGTGTTTGCCTCTTTATTTCTACTTTAAAGGCTAGTAACACCTTAGGGGGGCAATTTTATTCCTTGTTGCCTTGTACTCATTTTGAGCTAAAAATCATTTTTGCAATTAGTCTTTATTAAAAATGTTGATCCACTGTTTTTGTGCAGCCTTCAGTTTATCTAGTAGCAGAATCTGAATTTTCACTCTGTTCCTGCCTGGGCTCCTTTTCTTTGCACTCTGACCTGATAAACAATGATTATAGCTCAGTTCTGATCTTACTGGTGGGAATGTGGCTTAAAGAGGACCTTTCACCGATTATTACACTATGAACTAACTATACAGACATGTAGAGCGGCGCCCAGGGATCTCACTGCACTTACTATTATCTCCGGGCGCTGCTCCGTTCTCCTGCTATGCCCTCCGGTATCTCCGCTCACTAAGTTATGGTAGGCGGAGATACCAGTCCCTAAGTTATGGTAGGCGGAGTCTGCCCTTGTTCTGCTCTAGCGCTGGCCAATCGCAGCGCAGAGCTCACAGCCTGGGAGGTTATTTTCTCCCAGGCTGTGAGCTCTGCAATGCGATTGGCCAGCGCTAGAGCAGAACAAGGGCAGACCCTGCCTACTATAACTTAGGGAACGGAGATATCTGAGGACATAGCAGGAGAACAGAGCGAGGTGCAGGGAGATCCCCGGGTGCCGCTCTACATGTCTGTATAGTTAGTTCATAGGGTAATAATCGGTGAAAGGTCCTCTTTAAATACGTGTGTGACCTTTTAGTAATTTAGAAATAAGGTTTACACTGCTAGACAACCAGTTAACCCTTCGTGACAGAACAGCTCAATATTTTTAATAAAGACCAATAAAAAAAGACCTAGCCCAAAATTTGTAATAACAGAAATTGGCCCAATGGTGTACATAGCCTTTAAACCAGGGAGTTTTATTGTAGATAATATGCTACTTTATTCCAATTGTGTACACGATAAATGAAGCCATGCAAAATGGGATAGCCCACAAACACACACACTTCTCAACATTAAAATTGCAACTCCAAGAAAGTCGTGGAATTATGGAAATGGATCAATAGACATGCTAATGATAAGCAAATTATAATAATGGCAACAATATTTAAAACCTCTTGATTTTATTCAGTATCAAGTAGAGTATTCCTTGGCATGCTATCAGTGAGGTTATTAATGGTTGAAGAATGTTCTGAATGCACTTGGCACACAAATCATCAAGATCTGCTTCTTGCAGCTCCCTTTGCAATTGCTGACCAAAAGCTTTTAGAAACAGGGTGCTGGATTAAAATGCATGGCGTTCATTAACTTCTTATTTTCTAGCTTTTTAACCTTCCTGCCAAAAAAACTGTGGAGACCATCCTGGAAGAATATGCTACATATAAAAAATCCCGGGGAAACACAGACAACAAGTAAGTTCTGATGTGTGATGTTGGATTGTATGGATTACAGCTCCAAGGCATTTAGTCCTTAAGGCACACCTTTTTATCTAAGGGTCCATTCACACGTCCCTATATGTTTTGCGGATCCGCTAATTGTGGATCCACAAAACACTGACACCGGCAATGTGCGAACCGCAATTTGTGGACCACACATCGCTGACATTATAATTGAAAATACCTTTTCTGGTCTGCAATGCGGATCCGCATCCGTTCCAGCCAGATTTGAAAGTGAATGGGTCCGCACCTGTTCAGCAAATTGCTGAACAGATGCGGACCCAAATTACAGACGTGTGATGGACCCTAAAACTGATGACCCAAAAAAGAGGGAGGTATAGTAGGTATTGAGGTGTTATGTTCAGCTTGTGCTTTCTGTGACTTGAGCATATTTTGCAGGGAATATGCAGTGAATGAAGTGGTCGCTGGTATTAAGGAATACTTCAATGTGATGCTGGGTACACAGCTCCTATACAAGTTTGAACGGCCTCAGTATGCAGACATCTTAGCGGACCATCCTGATGCCCCCATGTCCCAAGTTTATGGTGCACCTCATCTGTTGCGTCTGTTTGGTAAGTTCATACATATATCCTCTATCAGCTGCTTCAGCTCTGTATTGTTTTACCACATTTTTTTTTTTTTTTTTTAGCAATATTGTTTTTTTAAAGAGGTGGTCTCACTTCAATGCATTTGGCATTAATGGCATTTATGTAGATAAAGTTAATACAAGGCACTTACTAATGTATTGTGGTTGTCCATATTGCCTCCTTTGCTGGCGTGATTAAATTTGTTGTATTACACGCGGCTTCTTTGCAGGGATTATGACCACCGCTGTAATTCAGATATAAGGTGGCCAGGACGGGAGCAGCTGCGCATGTGTGACTGTGTGTGTTCCAATGGTCCCAGCCACCAGAGAGGCCGGCGCTTTTTCCAGTATTTAGCAAGCACGGCCACCACTGGATTTACAGGGTGGTCATAACCCCTGGATATGAGCATTGTATAATGTGATGAAAAAGTGAATCCAGCCAGCAAAGGAGGCAATATGGACAATCACATTACATTAGTAAGTGCCTTGTATTAACTTTCTCTACATGATAAATGGCATTTGCTGAGACAACCCCTTTAACTTCTCTGAACAAAAAGGCAAAAGGAATCTAATAGCTGGGAAAGAAGCCTTTTAAAGTAGAACATTTACAGAATGCCTTAACTGTTTTCCTGCCAGGGCAATTTTAATTCTTTTGGCAAACCTCTTGCACAATGTGAACATTTCTGGACTTTATGCTCATAGCCACTTTTGCCACTTTTTATGCCATTTTCATAACATTTTGAAACTAATGCACAAAATATATTTGTGGGAAAATGTCATACCCAAACAGAGCCTAAGATGCACAACCTCCCCCAAAGTACAAAATGTGCACTGTTTATACATGTCACTTATGTCTATATGCACCAGAACTAAACAGGCCACAAATGTCCATGATCCTGATGCTGTAGTCATGCAGTGGAAAAATGTTCCCTGTGCATCTGAAAAGTGGTGTTAAAAAGTTGCAGTTTTGACTTAATAATAAATAATAATAATTAACTTAAAGGGGGCGTGTCAAGGGTGGGGAAGGGGGCATGACCAGCCACTGCAACAAATTTATCTTCATTAACACGCAGGTCATATCAAGGCAGGAGCAGAAAGCACTCCTCTTCATAAATCTTCCCCATATACTTTTGTAAGGCTACTTTCACACTAGCGGTCTTGCTGGATCCGGCTGCGGTTTGCTCTCCGGTATGGGAACGCAACGCTTTTTACAGCATTCCGTTCTGTTCAGTTACATCTTGTCCCCATTGACAATGAATAAGGACAAAACTGAAGCGTTTCCTCCGGTATTGAGATCCTATGACTCATCTCAATAAAATAGAAAAGTTAGTGTGAAAGTAGCCTAAGGGAGCCAATAACCTGAAGAACAGTTTGGGTTCCTTACCCACCACGGGTCACTGGAGGCCGTACAGTGGGTCGTACGGTGTCCTGGTATTGCCTACTTCTCTCCCGTTACACACACTGGACCAGGATGTAAAACTGCTCCCTGACTTCAGAGAGCTGCACCCCAAATATTGTACCGTATTTTTCGCCCTATAAGACGCACCGACCCATAAGACGCACCTAGGTTTTTGGGGATGAAAATAAGAAAAAAAATATTTTTAACCAAAAGGTGTGCTTTTGGAACTAATGGTGGTCTGTGGATGGCACTATTACTGGGGATCTGTGGATGACGGACACTGTTATGGGGGGGATCTGTGGATGACGGACACTGTTATGGGGGGGATCTGTGGATGACGCGGACACTGTTATATATGTGCCATCCACAGACCCCCCACCCCATAACTGTGCCATCCGCGGATGTTATCCACAGATTCCATGTCCCCCCCCCCCCCCCCAACCCCCCCCACTCCGCTCCCCCCGAGTATACAAATATAAAATGTATTATTCAATTAAGTTATAAAACATGCCCCCCTCACTCCTAATAGTACCGTATATCCTAATAGCTTCTGTACAATGCCTGCAGGCAGGCCGGGCGGCCGACGCGTCACTTAGGCCTCTTTCACACTTGCGTTGTTGGGATCCGGCATGCACTTCCGTTGCCGGAGGTGCCCGCCGGATCCGGAAAAACGCAAGTGTACTGAAAGCATTTGAAGACTGAACCGTCTTCCAAATGCTTTCAGTGTTACTATGGCACCCAGGACGCTATTAAAGTCCTGGTTGCCATAGTAGGAGCGGGGAGCAGGGGAGCGGTATACTTACAGTCCGTGCGGCTCCCGGGGCGCTCCAGAATGACGTCAGAGCGCCCCATGCGCATGGATGACGTGATTCATGCGATCACGTGATCCATGCGCTTGGGGCGCCCTGACGTCACTCTGGAGCGCCCGGGGAGCCGCACAGACGGTAAGTATGCTGCTCCCCCGCTACACTTTACCATGGCTGTCAGGACTTTAGCGTCCCGGCAGCCATGGTAACCACTCTGAAAAAGCTAAATGTCGGCTCCGGCAATGCGCCGAAACGACGTTTAGCTTAAGGCCGGATCCGGATCAATGCCTTTCAATGGGCATTAATTCCGGATCCGGCCTTGCGGCAAGTGTTCCGGATTTTTGGGCGGAGCAAAAAGCACAGCATGCTGCGGTATTTTCTCCGGCCAACAAACGTTCCGTTCCGGAACTGAAGACATCCTTATGCATCCTGAACGGATTTCTCTCCATTCAGAATGCATTAGGATAATCCTGATCAGGATTCTTCCGGCATAGAGCCCCGACGACGGAACTCTATGCCGGAAGACAATAACGCAAGTGTGAAAGAGCCCTTAGTGACGTCACTTCCCTGCGCCACCTGCTTCATTCATAAAGTAGGCGTGTCCAGGCACGTGACATCAGGGAGTTACGCTGCCACCCGCCGGGCCTGCCTGCCGGCATTGTACAGAAACTATTAGGATATACGGTACTATTAGGAGTGAGGGGGGCATGTTTAATAACTTTTTAATTGAATAATACATTTTATATTTGTGCAGCACTGGAGCGGCGGGGCTATAGTACAGTGACTGCACCGCCCCGCTGCAATTGTTGGCCCCCAGCTCCTCCTCCCAGTCACTCCTCCGCTCGCACATCGCAGCCAGCGATGTTAAACTGGTCAGCATTTGCCCCATAAGATGCAGGGGCATTTTCCTCCCATTTTTTTTTGGGGGGGGGGGGGGGGGAGTGCGTCTTATGGGGTGAAAAATACGGTACTTGGCTTTCAGGTGATACCAGGCTCAATATTCTAATCTTTATTGTATCGGGATCTACCCTAATATTCTAAGCGTTTTAAGTCCATTCATATTACATACATCCTTGGCAATGGAGGGGTTAAATAATGATGGTTCAGTTAGTACTAACCACAGGAGTAAAGCACTGCTGCTCCCCTCCGGCTTCTCCTCCAGGTTAATTTACAGATCTCTCCTACACACTAATTGGGATAGACTCTACTTTCAGGCTTAGTCTAGCTGGAGTGGAGCCACCCTGTGAAAACTTCTCTGAAACGTCTTAAAAAGTGCAGTGCTTCATAGTAACACACAGTTCAGTGTCATCAAGGAATATGTTGCTATTTCATGTTGCCTGTGGTTATAGCAGCATGAAATGTCTATTAGAAACTACTTGCATTCCCCATGTAATAATTCTGGAACATCTATTCTTATGACTCTATGAAGTGCCATTCCGTTATTATTCCTGCTATGGACGGTTATAAATGATTTACCATTAGTTTGGAATTAATGTCCAGATGGGTGTTACCTGTTGGTGGGGGGGGGGGGGGGGGGGGGGGGTGTACCTACAGGCTGACACTATCCAATCCATGCTGCCAGGAGGAATAATAAAAGAATGGAACGACCATCATAAGAAAAGGATCATAAGAAAAGGTGTTCAAAAATTAGTACAGTACATGAGGAATGCAACTAGTTACTAAAAACCGCCATGTCAGGAGAGGCGACAGGTCCTCTTTAAGTGAAATAGTTTACTCAATAGTACTGCTGGCACAACTCCAGATCTCTAAGGCTACTTTCACACTAGAGTTTTTTGCGGATCAGTCAGGGATCTGCAAAAACGCTTCAGTTACTATAATACAACAGCATGCATCTGTCATGAACAGATCCGGTTGTATTAGGTCAATGGGGGACGGATCCGTTTTCTAGTGTCAGAGAAAACTGATCCGTCCCCATTGACTTGCACTGTCTGCCAGGACGGATCCGTTTAGCTCAGTTTTGTCAGACGGACACCAAAACGCTGCAAGCAGCCTCCAAAGCGGAATGGAGACTTATCGGAGGCAAACTGATGCATTCTGAGCGGATCCTTTTCCATTCAGAATGCAATAGGACAAAACTGATCCGTTTTGGACCGCACGTGAGAGCCCTGAACGGATCTCGCCAACGGAAAGCCAAAACGCCAGTGTGAAAGTAGCCTAACTTGTATCTCCATACTCGCTGCTGTTCCCCCTGTTGTGCACTTGTAGCCCTGATATACAGTGAGAGGTCGCCTAGCATGTGGACATAATAGAAGACTCCAGGACAAGTCCTTTCTGTGTATTCCAGTTTAAGGGGGAACAGGCGTGAGTGTGGACATACAAATTAGTGTTCAGGTGTCGGTGGCAGCACTACTAGTCATGTAGTACTCCTTTTAAGAGTGTCCTGATCAGTTGGGCTTGTGCAGACATATACCATATAGACTGAAGTGGATAGTCTTCAGCACATAGAAAAGTGTAATATACTATAAATGTGCACATGGATTTCCTCACCATTATTGCTAATAATACTTCTATATTTCAGTTCGTATTGGAGCCATGTTATCCTACACTCCCTTGGATGAGAAAAGCCTGGCTTTGCTTCTGAACTATTTACATGACTTTCTGAAGTAAGTAATGTTATCTCATTGTAAATGTAGTACCTGTGACCATATAAATCCTGTTCCATATATTTCTCTTTAATATATTTAGTCAGTTACAGTGGCCTAATATTAAAAGGGCTTTTCACACAGAAGTGATGGCATATTGCTCGCTGCCAGCATTCCATGAACCTAAAGGTGCCCATACACCTATGATAGCTGTCTCCCACCTCCTCCATAGATACATGCCCTCTGCCAGACATGTATGTTTTCTATGCGGAGAGAGGAAAGCAGCTGCAGGACAACTCTGGTGGCGGCTCATCTGCCAGGAGAATAAAAGGATTAGGTGTCGAAACTCGGCCCACTTGATACTTCTCTCCCCTGGGTGGTCCTGCCTAAGAGTAAAATCACCAGAAAAGCTGCTGTGCCGACTACATGCTGAAGATACCTCGGTCCCTTTGTTTTCCTAGCATTATGGTGTAATACCAAACTGTATTCAGACATGTCCTGCAGCTGATCAGTTAGCTTTTTAATATGTCAAACAGAATCCAAAAGATTAAACTCTGAACAGTTTCTGTCCTTTTTCTCAGGACAGAATAGCATAGTATATCAAACATTTTGCATCATTAAAGTTTAAAAGATCCACTGAGGGGGACAGATATTCCAGCACCCCAGCAATTAACTGTACCAGAACTACAGTCTACTACAGAATTTATAGAGCGGTGTAGTTTCGGTGCCAGCTTCAAGCACCGGCGTTACACTGAAACAGCGGGTGTCGCACCCCAGCCATTCAGATGGTAATGGCCTATCCTGAAGACGGGGCATTTCTTGTATAATGCTGGACAACCCCTTTAATACCATTTTCAGGTATTCAAACATATGCCCTGGTGGAATGCTTAGCAGAAGGTGTGAACCTGAACCCAGGCTTAAAGGGGTTATCCCATGACTAATGTGAAAGACCTAATTTAGTACAGGACAACCTTTTTTCTAACAAAGCTAGAACCAGGTCTTGCACCTCACATGGATCCAGAGATCTCCCCAGTCATTGCTCTGCTAGATTTATATCAAGCTGACAGCTCAGGGGGAGTGTCTTCTCTGCTGCAGCTCAGGGGGCGTGTCTGTGCTCTACCTATCACAGCTCAGGAGGCAGTTGAAGAATGAAACTGAGCATGTGCGGCCATCTCAGTGAGCCGGTCAAAGAAATAAAAAAAATAAAAACAGCAGGTGGTGCTATACAGAGATTTTATTGTTGAATAGCTCAGTGGCTATGCTAAATTTTTAATTGCATGCAATTACGAAAGTATTCATATCCAGGTGCTGGTTTGAAAACTAGAATATTTGTGGGACAACCCCTTTTAGCTGACTACTGTTGTGTACATAATTTTTTTGTTTAACATTCATGCTGCTTAACTTCATTTCTTTCCAAATTCCAGATATTTGGCAAAAAATTCCACCACTCTCTTCAGTGCCAGCGACTACGAGGTTGCACCACCTGAATACCACAGAAAGGCTGTATAGTTTAAACTTCGATCTGTTCCTCTCAGAGTGTCCAAGGATTCCTTACCAGATCATTCTTGAGTGTTACATTGTGCAAGTGACTGATGAATGAACATGTACGCTTGAACTTTTGGGTGATCTTATGGATTTTAAGGGGAGACTGAATACCATTGTCTTTGTGTGGCAGTAACTGCTGAAGACTGAATACCGGTGGTGTCTCCTGTTCTAGACTCATTGGGGATGTGTGGCTAAAGAATACTGCTACACAGAAATGGGCCCAGTTTCCTAATATGCTGCTTGCAGTACGTCAGAGATTGACTTGTTCATCTTGTCTTTATGTACTCTTCTGCTCGACCGCTCCCGTCCAAACCTGGCCATACTTACCAGCCATGAAGCAAATGTCCTCATCGGAAAACAAGTGTTCTGTCCTCGTTTTATTTTATTTGCATATTAAAATAGTGTTTCATGACTGACATTTCACATCCTTCACATTTTGTATTGCTTAAGTCCACTATGAGGATTATAGCTATCAACTTGTATTATATTTTTAGCACTTCAGTTGATATCCTTTTGTATTACTGCAGTCTGTCATTGAAAAATCTCTTGGATAGAAGTACTGCTGTTCTTGGCAAAGTTCTACATTTAAAGTAAGAAAAACGCGCTCTGTACAGAACATGGGGAATCGCTAGATTAAAAACTCTCTATATCCTGGTTTTAACCAAAGGGCTGGCAGTGGCTGTTAAACAAGATGAGAGCCATTTTTATTTTATTTTTTTCTAAGGAGACCTGTTGACTCATGCTGGTCACCTTCTAGAAGTGTGTTCCTGAAGTTGGTAAGTTGGCCATCTTTGTGATAGAAGAGCAATTGCTTGTCCTTTTCTCGGGGTGTTATTTCTACAGTTTTGTGCAGCTGAAATCAAGGTTTGGTTGGATTTTCTTACATGTTCTTGCCTTCAGATCGGCAGAAGATTAGACCAATGTCCAGTTTATGCAGAAATCACCTGGTTGGTAATACTTAAGGTTTGGTAAAACTAACCTCAAGGTCTTCGTACAAACTATTCTAGTGGATTAAATATTCATTATTGAAAATGGATGGGGGGGGGGGGGACTTTGTCATCCTGAAGAATGGTAGTCTTGGCTGACTATTGTCATTGTTAGGCAGCAGTCACATCAAGCTTTTATTCTTCATCATTCCATGGGGTGTCATTCATTCTCCTCCGTAGCAACACAAATGCCAGCAAGAGATTTGTCACTTTTTTGGCGGCATGTGATATGTTCAGTGGTTAATCACATTTTTTATGCATGAGTTGTTTTATGTATTGCTTTAAAAATGTGTACAAAAGAGGTTCTATAAAATAAAGGTGCTGTTATTAATTTGGTGTGTCCTAGTCTTAATCCAAATATGCAATTTTAAAGGGAGGGGAGGGGGGTGCCCATGACAGCATCCTGAGAAACCAGCTCCAGCCTGGGACAGAATACAGGAACACCTATGGAGAGCTTTAACCCCTATCCTGACGCTGCGATTTTCTGTTTTTGCATTTTTCATTTTTTCACTCAGTCTTCCCGAAGCCATAACTTTTTTTTATTTTTCCGCTCACATGAGGGCTTGTTTTTTGCGGAACAAGTTGTACTTTCTAATGCCACCGTTTAATATGGCATACAATGTAGAGGGAAGCTGGAAAAGAAAATTATAATGGAGATGGGATTAGAAAAAAATTCTGCCACAATTTTATGGGTTTTGTTTTTACGGCGTTCACTATGCGGTAAAAGTGACTTGTGCTTTTCATTTTCCAGGCAGCGATGGACTGGCCATCGGGAGTACCGGGAGAATCCCGGTGGGCCGATCGAATTATGGGCCGGCCAGGGCCACCATCAGGGGGGTAAAGCTCCAGTAACAGCAGGCAGTGTGGGGGCGGCGCTCACTCACTGACGTCACACGCCTGCTCCTCCCACTAGGCGGCGCAGGCGCGTGACGTCAGTGAGTGAGCGCTGCCGCCCGCACTTGTTACTGGAGGCGGGAGCTGAATGTAAGGTAGTAAAAACTCTTTACTAAAGAGATTAGCGCTGTGCCCCCACGTGTAGTAGAATACCTACCTGGAGCCAGACTGTGCACAGAAAGGGCACTTTGTCACTGTGGACAAAGTATGGCACTTTCTGTGCACAGATTGGCTCTAGGTGGGTACAGTGTGGCACTGCAGTCACTAAGGGCACTATTTATCTGGGCATAGTAGGGCACTATCTGCCCACATAGTCAACATATGGCGCTCTGGGCACTGCCATATAATAGTGTGGGTACGGCGATATTTGGTTCTATGTGGGCACTGTATGATTGTGGGCAGATAGTGCCATACTATCCACAGATAAATGGCGCATTTAGTGCCTGTCGTGCCCACATAGTGCCATATAGAACCCATACTCGGAAAGCGCCATACTTGTGTAGACAGAGTATAATTATAGGCAAAGTATGGCACTTTCTGCCCACGTTTTAGCTCTAGGTAGGTATGATATGGCACTTTGTGGGCACTGTAGACACTAAATACACAACTTATCTGAGCATAGTATGCCCAGGTCTTCCCACGGTCATACAGTGCTCAGATAGCGCCATGTTATGCACAGATAAGTGGTGTATTTCTTGCTTATGGTGCCATACAGTACCTACCTAAAGTGAAAACCTACAGTACTTTGGCCACAGTCATACAGTGCCGACATAGAGCCAAAGTATGGCACTTTCTATGCACCTAGGTAGGTACTATATGGGTACAAATGCGCTATTTTTCTGTGAATAGGAGGGCACTATTGTGCTCTATGTGGGCACTGTATCACTATTAGGGCAGATAGTGCCATAGAGACAAAATGTCTCCCAGCACATTATACATGGCTCGTCATCATGGTTACGACCTCCCTGTAATCCAGCATTGGTGGTCGAAAAAAGCACCAAACTATGTGCACTCCCACAATCCCGGCTACTCCTATAGTGTGCAAGCATGACCACCGCTGCTGGATTACAGGGTGGTCAAAACCATGGAAACGAGCAGTGCATAATGTGATGGAAAAATGACTCCCGCCAGCAAAGGAAGCAATATGGACAATCACAATACATTAGTAAGTGCCTTGTATTAACTTTCTCTACAAGATAAATGCCACTTGCTGAAGAGACATAACCCCTTTTTTGTGTGTTTGGGGAAAAATAAAGTGGGCCGGTCTGGCTGAAGTCCAGGGCCACTTCATTGTCCCAGTCCATCCCTGTTTCCAGGTATAGTTTTTCTTGTGTTTTTAATTCAAAAAAATATAAACTTTTGAAAATGTATATTTTTTTTCTTGTCTGCTGTTATTCTGACTCCTATAACTCACCACATTCACAGAAAAGGATTTTTTTTAAATATATTTTAATAGTAGTTTAAACACATGGCAGTGCCCATGATATATACAGTGGGGGAAATAATTATTTGACCCCTCACTGATTTTGTAAGTTTGTCCAATGACAAAGAAATGAAAAGTCTCAGAACAGTATCATTTCAATGGTAGGTTTATTGTAACAGTGGCAGATAGCACATCAAAAGGAAAATCGAAAAAATAACTTTAAATAAAAGATAGCAACTGATTTGCATTTCATTGAGTGAAATAAGTATTTGAACCCCTACCAACCATTAAGAGTTCTGGCTCCCACAGAGTGGTTAGACACTTCTACTCAATTAGTCACCCTCATTAAGGACACCTGTCTTAACTAGTCACCTGTATAAAAGACACCTGTCCACAGAATCGATCAATCAAGCAGACTCCAAACTCTCCAACATAGGAAAGACCAAAGAGCTGTCCAAGGATGTCAGAGACAAAATTGTAGACCTGCACAAGGCTGGAATGGGCTACAAAACCATTAGCAAGAAGCTGGGAGAGAAGGTGACAACTGTTGGTGCGATTGTTCGAAAATGGAAGGAGCACAAAATGACCATCAATCGACCTCGCTCTGGGGCTCCACGCAAGATCTCACCTCGTGGGGTGTCAATGGTTCTGAGAAAGGTGAAAAAGCATCCTAGAACTACACGGGAGGAGTTAGTTAATGACCTCAAATTAGCAGGGACCACAGTCACCAAGAAAACCATTGGAAACACATTACACCGCAATGGATTAAAATCCTGCAGGGCTCGCAAGGTCCCCCTGCTCAGGAAGGCACATGTGCAGGCCCGTCTGAAGTTTGACAATGAACACGTGAATGATTCAGAGAGTGACTGGGAGAAGGTGCTGTGGTCTGATGAGACCAAAATAGAGCTCTTTGGCATTAACTCAACTCGCTGTGTTTGGAGGAAGAAAAATGCTGCCTATGACCCCCAAAACACCGTCCCCACCGTCAAGCATGGGGGTGGAAACATTTTGCTTTGGGGGTGTTTTTCTGCTAAGGGCACAGGACAACTTATTCGCATAAACGGGAAAATGGACGGAGCCATGTATCGTGAAATCCTGAGCGACAACCTCCTTCCCTCTGCCAGGAAACTGAAAATGGGTCGTGGATAGGTGTTCCAGCACGACAATGACCCAAAACATACAGCAAAGGCAACAAAGGAGTGGCTCAAGAAGAAGCACATTAAGGTCATGGAGTGGCCTAGTCAGTCTCCGGACCTTAATCCAATCGAAAACCTATGGAGGGAGCTCAAGCTCAGAGTTGCACAGAGACAGCCTCGAAACCTTAGGGATTTAGAGATGATCTGCAAAGAGGAGTGGACCAACATTCCTCCTAAAATGTGCGCAAACTTGGTCATCAATTACAAGAAACGTTTGACCTCTGTGCTTGCAAACAAGGGTTTTTCCACCAAGTATTAAGTCTTTTTTTGTTAGAGGGTTCAAATACTTATTTCACTCAATGAAATGCAAATCAGTTGCTATCTTTTATTTAAAGTTATTTTTTCGATTTTCCTTTTGATGTGCTATCTGCCACTGTTACAATAAACCTACCATTGAAATGATACTGTTCTGAGACTTTTCATTTCTTTGTCATTGGACAAACTTACAAAATCAGTGAGGGGTCAAATAATTATTTCCCCCACTGTATATATTTTTTTGGGGGGGAGGATGATTAAAATTTTAATATTTTTCAAAACTTTTAATTTTTGTTAGGTCCCCAATTGGACCCCAACTTATAATCATCAGACGGCAATTTGTATAGAATAATGGTATTTGCTCCATTATTCTATACAGAAATCACTGTTACCATTCAGTGCTGCCACCTGGAGGCCTATTACAGGCTCACGCTCACTAGTATGAATGAATGTCTTCCCTGATCTCCACCCCGGAAGGCATTCCTTAGGGCTCTTTCACACTTGCGTTGTCCGGATCCGGCGTGTACTCCATTTGCCGGAATTACACGCCGGATCCGGAAAAACGCAAGTGAACTGAAAGCATTTGAAGACGGATGCGTCTTCAAAATGCGTTCAGTGTTACTATGGCACCCAGGACGCTATTAAAGTCCTGGCTGCCATAGTAGTAGTGGGGAGCGGGGGAGCAGTATACTTACAGTCCGTGCGGCTCCCCGGGCGCTCCAGAATGACGTCAGAGCGCCCCATGCGCATGGATGACGTGTCCATGTGATCACGTCACCCATGCGCGTGGGGCGCCCTGACGTCACTCTGGAGCGCCCGGGGAGCCGCACGGACGGTAAGTATACTGCTCCCCCGCTCCCCACTATACTTTACCATGGCTGCCAGGACTTTAGCGTCCCGGCAGCCATGGTAACCACTCTGAAAAAGCTAAACGTCTGATCCGGCAATGCGCCGAAACGATGTTTAGCTTAAGGCCGGATCCGGATCAATGCCTTTCAATGGGCATTAATTCCGGATCCGGCCTTGCGGCAAGTGTTCAGAATTTTTGACCGGAGCAAAAAGCGCAGCATACTGCAGTATTTTCTGCGGCCAAAAAACGTTCCGTTCCGGAACTGAAGACATCCTGATGCATCCTGAACGGATTTCTCTACATTCAGAATGCATTAGGATAATCCTGATCAGGATTCTTCCGGCATAGAGCCCCGACGACGGAACTCTATGCCGAAAGAAAAGAACGCAAGTGTGAAAGAGCCATTACCTGGAAATGAGTGCTTCTGGGTTTTAGCCCTCTCATCTGAGGGGTTAAATGTCCAATGTTAGCAGTAAGGTCGATCGCGGACATTGTCTGCAGTATGAAACAGCAGGCACCCGGCGGCTATGGCGCTTGCTCTGCTCCAGAGCGGATGCCATATTTAAAGAGGCCCTGTCACCAGGATCAACCCTATTAAACCAATCATTCTAGCTGGTAGGGCTGATCATGCTGATTAAAACTGTACCTTTTTTTTTTTTTTTTTTTTTTTTTTTTTTTTGTCTGTACGATAAACAGCTGCAAAGATATCTGCGTTTGTTATTCATATGCAAATTAGAATTTAAAGCACTCTGAGGCGGGGCTGAATAGTCTGAGCACTGCCTTGTAACACCCCCTGTGTTCTGCACATGCCCCCTCCCATTGATTGACAGGGCTAGACATGCTGAGGGCAGATCTGTGTGCTAGCAATATCATATATTCCATGTACTATAGCCTCACCACACTGAGATCTGCTCAGAAAGCTAATCTACATATTACTGCTTTATTCACAGGCACAATATGTGATTAGAAACGCATCGGTAATATGTGTTAGCTTATAAGCAGTGCTTCTCAAATAGTGGGGCGCGCCAGGCTCCGTAAAGGGGGGCTCGTTCAGGGCTGGCCTTTGGGGTGTGCAAATTTCTTCTGTATAATGCAGGCCGGGCGGCCGGTGCGTCCGTCAGTGATGTCACGTGCCTGCGCCGCCTGCTTTATGAATGAAGCAGGCGGCGCAGACAAGTGACGTCACTGAGGGACGCCCGGCAGGCATTATACAGAAGAAATTCAGATATACGGTACTATTAGGAGTGAGGGGGTCATGTTTAATAACTTTAAACGGTGGCGGCGGGCACAAGGAATCTGTGGATGGCACAGTTAAGGGGTGGGGGTCTGTGGATGGCACTGTTATGGGCTGGGGGGGGCACTGTGGATGGCACTATTATGGGGTGGGGGGTCTGTGGATGGCACATATATAACAGTGCCAGCCACAGATCCCCCTGTAACAGTGCCAGCCACAGATCCCCCTGTAACAGTGCCAGCCACAGATCCCCCTGTAACAGTGCCAGCCACAGATCCCCCTGTAACAGTGCCAGCCACAGATCCCCCTGTAACAGTGCCAGCCACAGATCCCCCTGTAACAGTGCCAGCCACAGATCCCCCTGTAACAGTGCCAGCCACAGATCCCCCTGTAACAGTGCCAGCCACAGATCCCCCTGTAACAGTGCCAGCCACAGATCCCCCTGTAACAGTGCCAGCCACAGATCCCCCCGTAACAGTGCCAGCCACAGATCCCCCTGTAACAGTGCCAGCCACAGATCCCCCTGTAACAGTGCCAGCCACAGATCCCCCTGTAACAGTGCCAGCCACAGATCCCCCTGTAACAGTGCCAGCCACAGATCCCCCTGTAACAGTGCCAGCCACAGATCCCCCTGTAACAGTGCCAGCCACAGATCCCCCTGTAACAGTGCCAGCCACAGATCCCCCTGTAACAGTGCCAGCCACAGATCCCCCTGTAACAGTGCCAGCCACAGATCCCCCTGTAACAGTGCCAGCCACAGATCCCCCTGTAACAGTGCCAGCCACAGATCCCCCTGTAACAGTGCCAGCCACAGATCCCCCTGTAACAGTGCCAGCCACAGATCCCCCTGTAACAGTGCCAGCCACAGATCCCCCTGTAACAGTGCCAGCCACAGATCCCCCTGTAACAGTGCCAGCCACAGATCCCCCTGTAACAGTGCCAGCCACAGATCCCCCTGTAACAGTGCCAGCCACAGATCCCCCTGTAACAGTGCCAGCCACAGATCCCCCTGTAACAGTGCCAGCCACAGATCCCCCTGTAACAGTGCCAGCCACAGATCCCCCTGTAACAGTGCCAGCCACAGATCCCCCTGTAACAGTGCCAGCCACAGATCCCCCTGTAACAGTGCCAGCCACAGATCCCCCTGTAACAGTGCCAGCCACAGATCCCCCTGTAACAGTGCCAGCCACAGATCCCCCTGTAACAGTGCCAGCCACAGATCCCCCTGTAACAGTGCCAGCCACAGATCCCCCTGTAACTGTGCCAGCCACAGATCCCCCTGTAACTGTGCCAGCCACAGATCCCCCTGTAACTGTGCCAGCCACAGATCCCCCTGTAACTGTGCCAGCCACAGATCCCCCTGTAACTGTGCCAGCCACAGATCCCCCTGTAACTGTGCCAGCCACAGATCCCCCTGTAACTGTGCCAGCCACAGATCCCCCTGTAACTGTGCCAGCCACAGATCCCCCTGTAACAGTGCCAGCCACAGATCCCCCCCCATAAGTGTGTGTCCGATCCACAGATCCCCCCCCATAAGTGTGTGTCCGATCCACAGATCCCCCCCCATAAGTGTGTGTCCGATCCACAGATCCCCCCCCCATAAGTGTGTGTCCGATCCACAGATCCCCCCCCATAAGTGTGTGTCCGATCCACAGATCCCCCCCCATAAGTGTGTGTCCGATCCACAGATCCCCCCCCATAAGTGTGTGTCCGATCCACAGACCCCCCCCCATAAGTGTGTGTCCGATCCACAGATCCCCCCCCATAAGTGTGTGTCCGATCCACAGATCCCCCCCCATAAGTGTGTGTCCGATCCACAGATCCCCCCCCTAAGTGTGTGTCCGATCCACAGATCCCCCCCCCATAAGTGTGTGTCCGATCCACAGATCCCCCCCCCCATAAGTGTGTGTCCGATCCACAGATCCCCCCCCCATAAGTGTGTGTCCGATCCACAGATCCCCCCCCCATAAGTGTGTGTCCGATCCACAGATCCCCCCCCATAAGTGTGTGTCCGATCCACAGATCCCCCCCCATAAGTGTGTGTCCGATCCACAGATCCCCCCCCATAAGTGTGTGTCCGATCCACAGAACCCCCCCCATAAGTGTGTGTCCGATCCACAGATCCCCCCCCATAAGTGTGTGTCCGATCCACAGATCCCCCCCCATAAGTGTGTGTCCGATCCACAGATCCCCCCCCATAAGTGTGTGTCCGATCCACAGATCCCCCCCCATAAGTGTGTGTCCGATCCACAGATCCCCCCCCATAAGTGTGTGTCCGATCCACAGATCCCCCCCCATAAGTGTGTGTCCGATCCACAGATCCCCCCCCATAAGTGTGTGTCCGATCCACAGATCCCCCCCCATAAGTGTGTGTCCGATCCACAGATCCCCCCCCATAAGTGTGTGTCCGATCCACAGATCCCCCCCCATAAGTGTGTGTCGATCCACAGATCCCCCCCATAAGTGTCCGTCATCCACAGATCCCCCCCCATAAGTGTCCGTCATCCACAGATCCCCCCCCATAAGTGTCCGTCAGATCCACATTTCTTTCTTTTTTATTCTCTTATACGTTAATAAGGATACAGTGTTATGCAGAGGTGTACTTATAACAATTTTAGAGACAAATGATACTATTTACAGTCGCGCGGGGGTGCGAAATGTTAAAGCACTGGCTTATAAGCATAGGACAAACTGGCATTAAATATATTTTGAAAAATGATCACTGTTAAATCTGTTAATGATTTTAGGCTACTTTCACACTAGCGTTCTGCTGTCCGCTCGTGAGCTCCGTTTGAAGGGGCTCACGAGCGGAGCAGAACGCTTCCGTCCAGCCCTGATGCAGTCTGAATGGATGCGGATCCGCTCAGACTGCATCAGTCTGGCGGCGTTCAGCCTCCGCTCCGCTCGCCTCCGCACGGCCAGGCGGACAGCTGAACGCTGCTTGCAGCGTTCGGGTGTCCGCCTGGCCGTGCGGAGGCGTGCGGATCCGTCCAGACTTACAATGTAAGTCAATGGGAACGGATCCGCTTGAAGATGACACCATATGGCTCAATCTTCAAGCGGATCCGTCCCCCATTGACTTTACATTGAAAGTCTGAACGGATCCGCTCAGGCTACTTTCGCACTTAGAAATTTTTCTAAGTTATTAATGCAGACGGATCCGTACTGAACGGAGCCTCCGTCTGCATTAACCACCTCCGGACCGCCTAACGCAGGATCGCGTTCCGGAGGTGGCAGCCCTCCGCAGAGTCACGCATATATGCGTCATCTCGCGATGGGCGAGATTTCCTGTGAACGCGCGCACACAGGCGCGCGCGCTCACAGGAACGGAAGGTAAGAGAGTTGATCTCCAGCCTGCCAGCGGCGATCGTTCGCTGGCAGGCTGGAGATGTGTTTTTTTTAACCCCTAACAGGTATATTAGACGCTGTTTTGATAACAGCGTCTAATATACCTGCTACCTGGTCCTCTGGTGGTCCCATTTGTTTGGATCGACCACCAGAGGACACAGGTAGCTCAGTAAAGTCCCACCAAGCACCACTACACTACACTACACCCCCCCCCGTCACTTATTAACCCCTTATTAGCCCCTGATCACCCCTGATCACCCCATATAGACTCCCTGATCACCCCCCTGTCATTGATTACCCCCCTGTCATTGATCACCCCCCTGTAAAGCTCCATTCAGATGTCCGCATGATTTTTACGGATCCACTGATAGATGGATCGGATCCGCAAAATGCATCCGGACGTCTGAATGGAGCCTTACAGGGGCGTGATCAATGACTGTGGTTATCACCCCATATAGACTCCCTGATCACCCCCCCTGTCATTGATTACACCCCTGTCATTGATCAACCCCCTGTAAAGCTCCATTCAGACGTCCGCATGATTTTTACGGATCCACTGATAGATGGATCGGATCCGCAAAACGCATCCGGACGTCTGAATGAAGCCTTACAGGGGCATGATCAATGACTGTGGTGATCACCCCATATAGACTCCCTGATCACCCCCCTGTAAAGCTCCATTCAGATGTCCGCATGATTTTTACGGATGCACTGATAGATGGATCCGATCCGCAAAACGCATCCGGACGTCTGAATGAAGCCTTACAGGGGCATGATCAATGACTGTGGTGATCACCCCATATAGACTCCCTGATCACCCCCCTGTAAAGCTCCATTCAGATGTCCGCATGATTTTTACGGATGCACTGATAGATGGATCCGATCCGCAAAACGCATCCGGACGTCTGAATGAAGCCTTACAGGGGCATGATCAATGACTGTGGTGATCACCCCATATAGACTCCCTGATCACCCCCCTGTAAAGCTCCATTCAGATGTCCGCATGATTTTTACGGATGCACTGATAGATGGATCCGATCCGCAAAACGCATCCGGACGTCTGAATGAAGCCTTACAGGGGCGTGATCAATGACTGTGGTGATCACCCCATATAGACTCCCTGATCAACCCCCTGTCATTGATCACCCCCCTGTCATTGATCAACCCCCTGTCATTGATCACCCCCCCTGTCATTGATCACCCCCCCTGTCATTGATCACCCCCCTGTCATTGATCACCCCCCTGTCATTGATCACCCCCCTGTAAGGCTCCATTCAGACATTTTTTTGGCCCAAGTTAGCGGAATTATTTTTTTTTTTCTTACAAAGTCTCATATTCCACTAACTTGTGTCAAAAAATAAAATCTCACATGAACTCACCATACCCCTCACGGAAACCAAATGCGTAAAAATTTTTAGACATTTATATTCCAGACTTCTTCTCACGCTTTAGGGCCCCTAGAATGCCAGGGCAGTATAAATACCCCACATGTGACCCCATTTCGGAAAGAAGACACCCCCAGGTATTCCGTGAGGGGCATATTGAGTCCATGAAAGATTGAAATTTTTGTCCCAAGTTAGCGGAACGGGAGACTTTGTGAGAAAAAAATTAAAAATATCAATTTCCGCTAACTTGTGCCAAAAAAAATAAATTTCTATGAACTCGCCATGCCCCTCATTGAATACCTTGGGGTGTCTTCTTTCCAAAATGGGGTCACATGTGGGGTATTTATACTGCCCTGGCATTCTAGGGGCCCCAAAGCGTGAGAAGAAGTCTGGTATCCAAATATCTAAAAATGCCCTCCTAAAAGGAATTTGGGCACCTTTGCGCATCTAGGCTGCAAAAAAGTGTCACACATCTGGTATCGCCGTACTCAGGAGAAGTTGGGCAATGTGTTTTGGGGTGTCATTTTACATATACCCATGCTGGGTGAGATAAATATCTTGGTCAAATGCCAACTTTGTATAAAAAAATGGGAAAAGTTGTCTTTTGCCAAGATATTTCTCTCACCCAGCAAGGGTATATGTAAAATGACACCCCAAAACACATTCCCCAACTTCTCCTGAATACGGCGATACCACATGTGTGACACTTTTTTGCAGCCTAGGTGGGCAAAGGGGCCCATATTCCAAAGAGCACCTTTAGGATTTCACAGGTCATTTACCTACTTACCACACATTAGGGCCCCTGGAAAATGCCAGGGCAGTATAACTACCCCACAAGTGACCCCATTTTGGAAAGAAGACACCCCAAGGTATTCCGTGAGGGGCATGGCGAGTTCCTAGAATTTTTTATTTTTTGTCACAAGTTAGTGGAAAATGCTGATTTTTTTTTTTTTTTTTTTTTTTTTCATACAAAGTCTCATATTCCACTAACTTGTGACAAAAAATAAAAACTTCCATGAACTCACTATGCCCATCACCGAATACCTTGGGGTCTCTTCTTTCCAAAATGGGGTCACTTGTGGGGTAGTTATACTGCCCTGGCATTCTAGGGGCCCAAATGTGTGGTAAGGAGTTTGAAATCAAATTCTGTAAAAAATGACCTGTGAAATCCGAAAGGTGCTCTTTGGAATATGGGCCCCTTTGCCCACCTAGGCTGCAAAAAAGTGTCACACATCTGGTATCTCCGTACTCAGGAGAAGGTGGGGAATGTGTTTTGGGGTGTCATTTTACATATACCCCTGCTGGGTGAGAGAAATATCTTGGCAAAAGACAACTTTTCCCATTTTTTTATACAAAGTTGGCATTTGACCAAGATATTTATCTCACCCAGCATGGGTATATGTAAAAAGACACCCCAAAACACATTCCCCACCTTCTCCTGAGTACGGAGATACCAGATGTGTGACACTTTTTTGCAGCCTAGGTGGGAAAAGGGGCCCATATTCCAAAGAGCACCTTTCGGATTTCACAGGTCATTTTTTACAGAATTTGATTTCAAACTCCTTACCACACATTTGGGCCCCTAGAATGCCAGGGCAGTATAACTACCCCACAAGTGACCCCATTTTGGAAAGAAGAGACCCCAAGGTATTCGCTGATGGGCATAGTGAGTTCATAGAACTTTTTATTTTTTGTCACAAGTTAGTGGAATATGAGACTTTGTAAGAAAAAAAAAAAAAAAAAATCATCATTTTCCGCTAACTTGTGACAAAAAATAAAAAGTTCTATGAACTCACTATGCCCATCAGCGAATACCTTAGGGTGTGTACTTTCCGAAATGGGGTCATTTGTGGGGTGTTTGTACTGTCTGGGCATTGTAGAACCTCAGGAAACATGACAGGTGCTCAGAAAGTCAGAGCTGCTTCAAAAAGCGGAAATTCACATTTTTGTACCATAGTTTGTAAACGCTATAACTTTTACCCAAACCATTTTTTTTTTACCCAAACATTTTTTTTTTATCAAAGACATGTAGAACAATAAATTTAGAGCAAAATTTATATATGGATGTAGTTTTTTTTTGCAAAATTTGACAACTGAAAGTGAAAAATGTCATTTTTTTGCAAAAAAAATCGTTAAATTTCGATTAATAACAAAAAAAGTAAAAATGTCAGCAGCAAAGAAATACCACCAAATGAAAGCTCTATTAGTGAGAAGAAAAGGAGGTAAAATTCATTTGGGTGGTAAGTTGCATGACCGAGCAATAAATGGTGAAAATAGTGTAGGTCAGAAGTGTAAAAAGTGGCCTGGTCTTTCAGGGTGTTTAAGCACTGGGGGCTGAAGTGGTTAATATGATCGGATCCGTTCAGAACGGATCCGATCAAGCGCAAGTGTGAAAGTAGCCTAACAGTGATCATTTTTCTAAATATATTTAATTAACTAATTCCCACCCCTTAGAAGAAAATAAACATATACTTACCTGACTGTTGTCTTCCCTGGTTACGGCCACCGCTCTTCTCGGGAATCGCGGTGGCCGCACTTGCGCAGACGACTTTTTCTCTTCTCCCGGCCAGCCGTGCGCAGTCCCGAAAGCGCACGCCGAGGCCGTGCATGCGCTATGGTAATTTTCTTCCTGGCCAGTATAGTATAATTGCCAGGAAGAAGTCACCAGGGCGCGTTCAGTCCAGCGCGCGGCTAGGAGAAGACTTCAATCAAGATGGAGCCCGCCCCCTGCTGAGTGCCGAAACCAGGAAGTGGACAGCGCGCCAGGAGCAGGTAAGTATGAAACAGCGTGTTGATAATACCCCTTTAAGTGTTAATGCTATAACTTGGTGGTTGAGTAATTGGTTTTGCATGTAGAGATCCCGGGTTTGAATCTTGGCAGAGACTTAAAAATTGTGTTTTTTTTTTTTTTTTGTTTTTTAGAAAGTTGATAAATAGTTTTTTTTTGTCTTGCACTCCTAAACATACGTTTTTGAACACCTGAGAAAATCGGTGTTATTATTTGGTACAGAAGCCTTTGTTTGCAATTACAAAGGTCAAACGTTTCCTGTAGTTCTTGACCAGGTTTGCACACACTGCAACAGGGATTTTGGCCCACTCCTCCACACAGATCTCTAGATCTGTCAGGTTTTGGGGCTGTCTCTGAGCAACATGGAGTTTCAGCTCCCTCCAAAGATGTTCTATTGGATTTAGGTCTGGAGACTGGCTAGGCCACTCCAGAACCTTGATATGCTTCTTACGGAGCCACTCCTTGGTTATCCTGGCTGTGTGCTTCGGGTTGTTGTCATGTTGGAAGACCCAGCCACGACCCATCTTCAATGCTCTGACTGAGGGAAGGAGGTTGTTGCTCAATCTCACAATAAATGGCCCCATTCATCCTCTCCTTAATACAGTGCAGTTGTCCTGTCCCCTTTGCCGAAAAGCACCCCCAAAGCATGTTACCACCCCCATGCTTCACAGTAGGGATGGTGTTCTTGGGATGCAACTCATCCTTCTTTTTCCTCCAAAAACGATGAGTGAAGTTTAGACCAAAAAGTTCTACTTTGGTCTGATCTGACCACATGACTTTCTCCCATGCCTCCTCTGGATCATCCAGATGGTCATTGGCAAACTTCAGACGGCCTGGACATGTGATGACTTGAGAAGGGGAACCTTCCGTGCAATGCATGATTTGAAACCGGTCCCAGCTCTCCATGTCATTGACCAGCTCCTCCCTTGTAGTTCTGGGCTGATTCCTCACCTTTCTTATCAGTGATACCCCACGAGGTGAGATCTTTGCATGGAGCCGCAATCCGAGGGAGACTGACAGTAGTCTTTAGCCTCTTCCGTTTTCTAACAATTGCTTGATCTATAGTTGATCTATTTTCACCAAGCTGCTTGGCAATAGCCCTTTCCAGCCTTGTGGAGGTCCACAATTTTTCTCTGGTGTCTTTTGACAGCTCTTTGGTCTTGCCCATGGTAGTAGTTGGCAACTGACTGTGGGGTGGACAGGTGTCTTTAAAGAGCTCAGACAGATGCTACTAAGTTAGATTAATGAGTGGAGTAGAGGTGGACTTTTTAAAGGCACAGTAACAGGTCTTTGAGAGCCAGAATGCTTGCTGTTTCTCAGTTGTTCAAATACTTATGTTCAGCAGTGCAAGACAAGTAAAATCATACAATGTGATTTCCTGAATTGTATTTTATTTTTTTATTCTGTACCTACAATGTGAATTTCAGACCCCGCCATGATTTCTAAGTGGGAGAACTTGCAAAATCGCAGGGTGTTCAAATACTTCTGTTCCGCACTGTATATTAGCTTTCTGAGCAGCTCTGTGTGGCAAAGCTATAGTATATAGTGATATCATATTGCTAGCACACAGCTCTTGGACAGGGCTCTACCCTCAGCCTGATGTGCGTGTAGAGCAGTGCTCAGATGATTCAGCCCTGCCTCCTGGTGCTCCAATTGCTCATTCGCATATGAATAAAAATGCAGATCTCTCTGCAGCTACGTATTGTACAAACAAAAGAAAGGTATAGTTTTAATCTGCATGGTGAGCCCTACCAGCCAGTATGTCTGGTTTAATAGGGTTGATCCTGGTGACAGATCCTCTTTAACCCCTTAACCACCTCAGCCCCCCTAGCTTAAACACCCTTAATGACCAGGCCACTTTTTACACTTCTGCACTACACTACTTTCACGATTTATTGCTCGGTCATGCAACTTACCACCCAAATGAATTTTACCTCCTTTTCTTCTCGCTAATAGAGCTTTCATTTGGTGGTATTTCATTGCTGCTGACATTTTTACTTTTTTTGTTATTAATCAAAATTTAAATATTTTTTTTTGCAAAAAAATGAAATTTTTCACTTTCAGTTGTAAAATTTTGCAAAAAAAAACGGCATCCATATATAAATTTTTCTCAATTTATTGTTCTACATGTCTTTGATAAAAAAAAAAATGGTTTGGGTAAAAGTTATAGTGTTTACCAACTATGGTACAAAAATGTGAATTTCCGCTTTTTGAAGCAGCTCTGACTTTCTGAGCACCTGTCATGTTTCCTGAGGTTCTACAATGGCCAGACAGTACAAACACCCCACAAATGACCCCATTTCGGAAAGTAGACACCCTAAGGTATTCGATGATGGGCATAGTGAGTTCATAGAACTTTTTATTTTTTGTCACAAGTTAGCGGAAAATTATGATTTTTTTTTTTCTTACAAAGTCTCATATTCCACTAACTTGTGACAAAAAATAGAAACTTCCATGAACTCACTATGCCCATCACGAAATACCTTGGGGTGTCTTCTTTCCAAAATGGGGTCACTTGTGGGGTAGTTATACTGCCCTGGCATTCTAGGGGCCCTAATGTATGGGAAGTAGTTTGAAATCAAAATCTGTAAAAAATGGCCGGTGAAATCCGAAAGGTGCTCTTTGGAATGTGGGCCCCTTTGCCCACCTAGGCTGCAAAAAAGTCACATGTGGTATCGCCGTACTCAGGAGAAGTTGGGCAATGTGTTTTGGGGTGTCATTTTACATATACCCATGCTGGGTGAGAGAAATATCTTGGCAAAAGACAACTTTTCCCATTTTTTTATACAAAGTTGGCATTTGACCAAGATATTTATCTCACCCAGCATGGGTATATGTAAAATGACACCCCAAAACACATTGCCCAACTTCTCCGGAGTACGGCAATACCACATGTGACACTTTTTTGCAGCCTAGATGCGCAAAGGGGCCCACATTCCTTTTAGGAGGGCATTTTTAGACATTTGGATCCCAGGCTTCTTCTCACGCTTTAGGGCCTAAAATGCCAGGGCAGTATAAATACCCCACATGTGACCCCATTTTGGAAAGAAGACACCCCAAGGTATTCAATGAGGGGGATGACGAGTTCATAGAATTTATTTTTTTTTGCCACAAGTTAGCGGAAATTGATTTTTTTTTTAGTTTTTTCCGCTAACTTGGGACAAAAATTTCAATCTTTCATGGACTCAATATGCCCCTCAGCGAATACCTTGGGGTGTCTACTTTCCGAAATGGGGTCACATGTGGGGTATTTATACTGCCCTGGCATTTTAGGGGCCCTAAAGCGTGAGAAGAAGTCTGGAATATAAATGTCCAAAATTTTTTACGCATTTGGATTCCGTGAGGGGTATGGTGAGTTCATGTAAGACTTTATTTTTTGACACAAGTTAGTGGAATATGAGACTTTGTAAGAGAAAAAAAAAATAATTTCCGCTAACTTGGGCCAAAAAAATGTCTGAAGCCTTACAGGGGGGGGGGATCAATGACAGGGGGGTGATCAGGGAGTCTATATGGGGTGATCACCCCCGTCATTGATCACCCCCCTGTAAGACTCCATTCAGATGTCCGTACGTGTTTTGCGGATCCGATCCATGTATCTGTGGATCCGTAAAAAACATACGGATGTCCGAATGGAGCCTGACAGGGGGGTGATCAGGGAGTCTATATGGGGTGATCACCCCCATCATTGATCACCCCCCTGTACGGCTCCATTCAGATGTCCGTATGTGTTTTGCGGATCCGATCCATGTATCAGTGGATCTGTAAAAAACATACGGATGTCTGAATGGAGCCTTACAAGGGGGTGATGAATGACAGGGGGGTGATGAATGACAGGGAGGTGATCAGGGAGTCTATATGGGGTGATCAGGGGTGAATAAGGGGTTAATAAGTGACAGCGGGGGGTGTAGTGTAGTGGTGTTTGGTGCTACTTATTACAGAGCTGCCTGTGTCCTCTGGTGGTCGATCCAAGCAAAGGGGACCACCAGAGGACCAGGTAGCAGGTATATTAGACGCTGTTATCAAAACAGCGTCTAATATACCGGTTAGGGGTTAAAATCGCATCTCCAGCCTGCCAGCGAACGATCGCCGCTGGCAGGCTGGAGATCCACTCGCTTACCTTCCGATCCTGTGAACGCGCGCCTGTGTGCGCGCGATCCTGTGTTAGGCGGTCCGGAGGCGGTTAAAGGGCTTCTGTCACCCCACTAAACAGTTTTTGTTTTTTTTTGGTTACTTAGAATGCCTATACTGCGATTTATGCATAATACTGTAATTAATCATTTCTGTTCAGCAGATTTTGTTAAAAACGTAGTTTTAAAATATGCAAATTACCTTGCTACCAGCAAGTAGGGCGGCTACTTGCTGGTAGCAGCCGCATCCTCCTATCCTAAAGACGCCCCCTCCGCATGCTGATTGACAGGGCCAGCGGACGGGATCTTTCTCTGCTGGCCCTGTTTGCATTCAAAATCTGGCGCCTGCGCCGTACCTGTCTTCAGTCGGCGCAGGTGCACTGAGAGGAGGATGGTCGCTCCATCCTCAATGCGCCTGCGCCGGTGTAGATGTGACGTTATCGGCGAGGCGCATTGAGGATGGAGCGGCCGAGCGAGTGTCCGCCTCTCAGTGCGCCTGCGCCGACTGAATATCGTTACGGCGCAGGCGCGAGATCTTGATAGCAGACAGGACCAGCCAGAGAACGCTCCCATCCGTTGGCCCTGTCAATCAACATGCGGAGGGGGCGTCTTTAGGATAGGAGGATGCGGCTGCTACCAGCAAGTAACCGCCCTACTTGCTGGTAGCAAGGTAATTTGCATATTTTAAAACTACGTTTTTAACAAAATCGGTACGCCATGTTTGCAGAGTCCTTAAGGACCCAGGACGTACCGGTACGTCCTAACTTTAAAACTACATTGTGGCGGGGGTTAATCGGAACAGGATGTCAACTGAAATAATTCAGCGGGCATCCTGTCACAACGTCAGGGGGTGACATGTGACACCCCCCCGCATCGGCTATCGCCGCAAACCGCAGGTGCGGCGGCAGTGGTGCCATCGGGTCCCCATGGGGCTGTAGGGGGGACCCGATGGCATGGAAGGCATCGCCGCTGCCTTCCTGAAGCATCGCCGCTGCCTTCCTGTGACGTGCCTGTGAGATCCAGCCCCCTGGATCTCACAGGCCGGAAGCTGTATGAGTAATACACACAGTATTACTCATACAGCCAATGCATTCCAATACAGAAGTATTGGAATGCATTGTAAAGGATTAGACCCCCAAAAGTTGAAGTCCCAAAGTGGGACAAAAAAATAAGTGGTTATGCTACTGGTTATGCTACTTATGTCTCTGTTGACTTTTAACTAAACCCCCTTTGATCATTTTATAAAACACCCCCTTGAAACTGTATGCTGGTAAAAATTCTAATTTCCCGTTTCTCCACTTTTCAATTGGCATTCTAATAAAACCCATAACAAAGCTAAAAATTCTCATTACACCCCTAGATGAATGCCTTGATGGGTGTTGTTTTACAAAAAGGGGACTAGAACTTTGTATGTTCTGGTAGCTCAGTGCCTCTGCAATGTGATGACATATAATATACAACATATTTCTTTGATATAATTTGAGACACTTGTTTCTTTTAGCTGCTACATTTGGCGACTATGTCCTTCCATATAAAGCATATATATATATATAAAAAATTTGTAGAATACCGAATACATCAGGTGTTGCGTATCAGTACACTGAACTTTACAGTGTGCCCATACAGCAGTTTTTACGGCCACATATGAAATTTTCGTTTTCACAGTCAAATATTTCTAAATTCTATGAATCGCTTGTTGGGTCAAAGTGCTCGCTACATGCCTTGAAAAATTCCTTGGGGGCTGTAGTTTCCAAAATGGGGTCACTTCTTGAGGTTTTCCACTGTAGGGGTACCTCAGGGTGTCTTCAAATGTGACATGGCACCTGAAAATTATTCCAGCGAAATCTGCTCTTCAAAAGCCATATAGCGGTCCTTTCCTTCTGCGCCCTGCTGTGTGCCCATACAGCAGTTTACGGCCATATATGGGGTGTTTCTGTAAACTGCAGAATCAGGGCAATAAATATTGAGTTTGGTTTGGCTGTTAACCCTTGCTTTGTTACTGGAAAAAATTGACTTAAATGGAAAATCTGCCAAAAAAGTAAAATTCTGAAATTTCATCTGCATTTTCCATTAATTCTTGTGGAACACCTAAAGGGTTAACAACGTTTGTAAAATCAGGTTTGAATACCTTGAGGGGTGTAATTTCATTTTTGGGTGGTTTCTATTATGTTAGCCTCATAAAGTGACTTCAGACCTGAAATGGTCCTTAAAAAGTGGGTTTTGGAAGTTTTCTGAAAAATTTCAAGATTTGCTTCTAAACTTCTAAGCCTTGTAACGTCCCCAAAAAATAAAATGCCATTCCCAAAATGATCCAAACATGAAGTAGGCATATGGGGAATGTAAATTAATAACTATTTTTGGAGGTATTACTATGTATTATAGAAGTAGAGAAATTTAAACTTGGAAATTTGCAAATTTTTCAAATATTTTGGTAAATTTGGTATTTTTGTTATAAATAAAAATGAATTTTTTTGACTCCATTTTACCAGTGTCATGAAGTACAATATGTGACGAGAAAACAATCTCAGAATGGCTTGGATAAGTAAAAGCGTTTTAAAGTTATTACCACACAAAGTGACACTGGTCAGATTTGCAAAAATCTGTCTGGTCCTTAAGGTGAAAAATGTCCTGGTCCCTAAGGGGTAAAAATGTTTTTTTTTTTTTTTTAACAAGTTCCTGCAGCATGGCCCCTGAAATATAAGATTCATACTTTCCTGTTCCACGGTGCCTCCTACTTCCGGCCCTGTGACCGTTTACATCTGGCTGGCTATGGACATGGTCACATGCACTGCTCCAGCAAATGACTGGCTTCAGAGGTGAAACGCTGCTTGTGTGGACACCGCTGCTGAAGCCAATCATTGGCTGGAGCGGCGCAAGTTATTATGTCCAAAGCTAGCCAGATGTAAACAGCAGGGTCAGTGTTGAGGACCAGAGCGGCAGGAAGCAGGTAAGTATAAATCTTCTGTTTCAGGGGCCATGCTGCAGGAACTTACAATGTGCTGAACTAAATATTGGCATCGCCTGGGATTTAGAAAAATTTATACGGAATCCAGAAATATCACCAAACTTTTTGCCTTGGCCCACAAAATATCTATATCATCAGCATGACAAAGGTTATCCTCTAAAACGGATTCATATTGTTCCTCCAAATATCCTCTGAAGTATACATATAAGAGAGAAAGTGCCATATAGAGGCCATGGTTCTATGTGTAGGCAGGTCTAATTTAAGCAAACCTGGAATATGACCGTATACACTGCCTTGAGAAAGTATTCATACCCCTTGAACTTTTCCACATTTTTTCCGGTTAGGCTACTTTCACACTAGCGTTAATATTTTCCAGTATTGAGATCCGTCATAGAGTCTCCATACTGGAAAAAAATGCTCCTGTTTTGTCCCCATTCATTGTCAATGAATGGGGACAAAACGTAACTGGACAGAACGGAATGCTCCAAAATGCATTCTGTTCCGTTCTCATACCGGAGAACAAACCGCATCATTCTGTGGTTTGCGTTCTGTCCTGGGATGCGGAGCAAGACAGATCCGGCATGACCCACAATGCAAGTCAATAGGGACGGATCCGTTTTCTCTGACACAATATTGTGGGAGGTACGTCACACGGAAGCTACTCGCTCCCTTGGATACATTAGTGCAGCTCCCCCCATGTGTGCAAGCTACCTGCCGGAGGTGCACATGTGAGCTGGAAGGAGCAGAAGACTCTCCAGCACATCAGATCACCGAAGGAAGGGCGGAAGGAATCTCACCCTATACAGGGCTTACAGTACAGCAAGATTGGCAAGTACCCTCTCTATTACATATATACTATATTCCACATTGCCTATGTTTGACAGTGACTTATCTAGGGCTCTGATACAAGATTATCCTATATTCTATGAGGTATCACATTACTTTAATAAAGTACATTTGTAGTCAGCGCGGGCTCACAATTATATAGTGTTTGTTAGAGAACAATAGTGGTCAAACAGCATCATGAAAACCAAGGAACACACCAGACAGGTCAGGGATAAAGTTGTGGAATAGGGTTAGGTTATAAAAAATAAAATATCCCAAGCTCTGAACATCTCACAGAGCACCGTTCAATCCATCATCCGAAAATGGAGTATGGCACAACTGCAAACCTACCAAGACATGGCCATCCACCTAAACTGACAGCCCAGGCAAGGAGAGCACTAATTAGATAAGCAGCCAAGAGACCCATGGTCACTCTGGAGGAGCTGCAGAAATCCACAGCTCAAGTGGGAGAATCCATCCACAGGACAACTATTAGTCGTGTACTACACAAATCTGGCCTTTATGGAGGAGTGGCAAGAAGAAAGCCATTCTTTGAAAGCAAGCCACAAGAAGTTATATTTGCAGTTTGCCACAAGCCATGTAGGGGACACAGCAAACATGTGGAAGAAGGTGCTGTGGTCAGATGAGACCAAAGTTGAACTTTTTGGCCTAAATACAAAATGCCATGTGTGGCGGAAAACTAACACCACACTGAATACACCATCCTCACTGTAAAACATGGTGGCAGCATCATGCAGTGGGGATGCTTCTCTCCAGCAGGAACAGGGAAGCTGGTCAGAGTTGATGGGAAGATGGATGGAGCTAAATACAGGGAAATCCTGAAGGAAAACCTGGTAGAGGCTACAAAAGACTTGAGACTGGGGCAGAGGTTCACCTTCCAGCAGGACAACGACCCTAAACGTACAGCCAGAGCTACAATGGAATGGTTTAGATCAAAGCATAATCAGGTGTTAGAATGGCCCAGTGCAAGTCCAGACCTAAATCCCCATGAGAATCTGTGGCAAGACTTGAAAATTCTAGTTCACAGACGCTCTCCATTTAATCTTACTTTAAGCTATTTTTGCAAAGAAGAATGGGAAAAAAATCAGTCTCTAGATGCGCAAAGCTGTTAGAGGCATACCCCAAAAGACCTGCAGCTGTAATTGCAGCGAAAGGTGGTCCTACAAAGTATTGACTCAAGGGGGCTGAATACAAATGCAAATGCATGCCACACTTTCCAGATTTTTATTTATTAAAAGTTTTGAGAACCAGGTATCTTTTCTTTTCACTTCACACATACTACTTTGTGTTGGTCTGTCACATAAAATCCAAACAAAATGCATTCAAGTTTGTGGGTGTAATGTAAACTAATTTGGAAAAGTTCAAGGGGGTAGGAATACTTTTTCAAGGCGCTGTATGTCTCTCAGCAATATATCTACACACTGAATTCTGTGAAGTAGAGACAAAGAGGATAGCCAATAATCTAATCTGATGTATGTATGGACCTGAGAATGGAAAGTAAAATCTTTATCCATGGGGCGGCACAACCTCCAGGTGTCTACAAGATTGAGATTATCAATACTGAATATGATGGAAGGATAATGTATGTGTGAAACAGGTAGGGTAGTTGATCTGTCCAAATATGCATCATGAATATTATTCAGGTCACCACCCAATCGACTGTTGGCAGGGAGCCTCTCATGCAGAACCTTGGCCAGTTTAATTAAAAAAAACAGTATTTTGGCATGTTTGGGGCGTATACATTAATTAAGCAGTATTCCTGCTGTTCATTAAAAGCTTGTAATATGAAAGGGGTTTTTCAAGACTTATATGCTGATGACCCATCCTCTGGTTAGGTCATCAGTATCTGATCGGTGGGGGTCCGATACTCGGGACCCCCGCCAATCAGCTTTTGAGAAGGCAGTGGCACTCACAGTAGCTCCACCAGGCCAGTGCCGTAACATTTATCGGTCACATGGCCTAGGCGCAGCTCAGTCCCAAAGAAGTGAATGGGCCTGATCTGCAGTACCAAGCACAGCCACTATACAATGTACGGCGTTGTGCTTGGTAAGCATGGAGAAGGCGGTGGTGCTCACAGGAGTGACGGTGCCTACTCTAAACAGTTGATCGTGTGGGTTGGACGCCCACCGATCACATACTGATGACCTATCCAGAGGATAGGTCATTGGTAGAAATATCTTGGAAAACCACTTTATTCCAGACTTACGAGCCTATAGCTTAGCCGTGGTATTGAGAGATGCCATGGACTGGGTTGGTAATAGCTCACACTTTATGAATGTCTGCATTTAATCAGGTTTCATCAGTATATAAGTCTTAGAAAACCCTTTTAAGTACCTGTTCTTTGGGTCTTGCACGACTTATTGAATCAAGTAATCCAAATTATGGTAAAATATTTGTTTTTAAAAATTTAATCACCATATTCTGAATCCCATACCTTTTTTATTTAATTTTTGTAAAGGAGTTATCCCATGAGTAATGTAAAAATTTAAAATCAAATCATATAATACATGACAATATCTTTTTAATAACTAGAACCAACCCTGTACCTCACATGAATCCAGAGCTCTCCCCATTCATTGTTCCAATGGCTTTGCTAAATTTATATGAAGCTGGCAGCTTAGGGGACGTGTCTTTCCTGCAGCTCAGGGGCATGTCCTTTCTGCTGAAGCTCTCTCCCTATAACAGCTCAGTAGGCAGTTGAATGATAAAACTGAGCTCGTGTGTCCACCTCAGCCAGGTGTACAGAGAAATAAGAAAATAAACAAACAGCAGATGGTGCTATACAGATACATTTTATTAAATAACTCACTGACTATAATTACTACATTTTTAATTACTGTATTTTTTGGTTTTAGAGGAAGAAAATAATAATAATAATAAAAGAAATGTCATTAGACCTCAGCTCAGACCCCCAATGTTAATCAGACCTCTTATCAGACCCCCATTGTTATTCAGACCTTAGATCAGACCCCCATTGTTATTCAGACCCCAGATCAGACCCTCAATGTTATTTAGACCCCAGATCAGACCCTTAAATTAAACCCCCAATGTTATTCAGACCTTAGATCAGACCCCCATTGTTATTCAGACCCCAGATCAGACCCTCAATGTTATTTAGACCTCAGATCAGACCCTTAAATTAAACCCCCAATGTTATTCAGACCTTAGATCAGACCCCCATTGTTATTCAGACCCCAGATCAGACCCTCAATGTTATTTTTTTTTTTAACTCGTTTTATTAAAAGAGAATGACACAAGTATGGCATACATGTAGCAATGTAATGGCCCACGCAGGGGCGCTTCAGAAATACCAAGAAAACAGCGATACATAAGGACATTGGCATTTATCAGGACTCTAGCATGTAAAAGGACATGAGTTTAACTTTGATGGCATACATTATTCACAGGATAGGCATATCGCACACCAAAATGCTCCAACATTAACATCAGTGATAACAGTGCTGTAAAGTATCTGAATATTGGTTCGAAGATCAATGTGACCCGTCAGCTGTCAAGTGCAGACGCGGTGTATGCAAGGTGAGCGGAGAGGCACACCAGTCACCCCAGACTTTGTCAAATTTTTGTGGGCACCCCCTATGCTTATACACAATGTTCTCCATGGAGACTGCGTGATTCACAAGAGTGAGCCATTGTCCCTTCGAGGGGGGGGGGGAATCTCCCATCCATCTTATGGCAATTGCCTTTCTAGCTAGAAATAGTGTTTCCGCTAAGAAGATTCTGTGGTAGTGTGACCACGACTCTTCATCAATGACTCCCAGAATGCACATCTTGGGGCACAACGGCAGTGTCACAGGAACCATAGTTGCGAGGACCTCCAGAACTGAAATCCAGAACTGTCGAATGAACTCACAATCCCACATCATATGCCAAAAATTGGCTCCCACGGCATCGCATCTATGGCACCTGGAGTGACCAATCCTACCCATCCTCTGAAGTCTGGTGGGCGTGAGATAACTACAATGAAGGATAAAAAGCTGGATCATCCTATTATTTATAGAGGGTGATACCTTAGTCGGAGCCATCAATGCCTCCTCCCAGTCCTCAGAAGACAAAGAGGGTATTAGCAACTTCCATCTGTCCTCAACAGCCAACGGGGTCACCAGCAAGCGGCAGTCCAACAAATGTGTATATAGCGCTGAGACTATGCCTCTCGGGCCTTGCGATTTCAAAACCCCTATAATAGGGTATTTAGAAATACTCCTGTTATCAGCTCTGAATTGGGCCTGCAGTGCATGTCTCAATTGGAGGTATCTGAAGAAAAGAGTGCGCGGCACCTGAAACTTATCCTGAATCTGGGAAAATGATCTAAGCTGTCCACTCTCATATAGATCACCCAAAGTGAGTATACCATGCCTCTTCCAGTCAGACACACCCTCCAGCTTTGCCAGATGTGGGAACATACAGTTATCCCATACGGGGACTTGGCAAATCCTTGTAGGAATTTAACTTAGATGCCTGCCATATCTGATGGGCTAGCTTATGTACTGGGAGAAAACCCTTTTGAATATGGCGAGATCCCTCCAGGACGGGCCACAGCGTGGGAACTTGCAAATATTCGTGCAGGTAGTATTCTGCGTTTGGCATTGAGGCATCAGTGACCCAATATCTCAGAAATCTAAGTTGACTTGCAATATAATAAAGAAAGAAGTCTGGAAGGGAAGCTCCTCCCTGTAACCTCAGCCTCTGTAAAACTGACAGTGAGAGTTTCCTCCTAGATTTACCCCATACAAAGGAGGCTATAATAGCATGTATACGTTTAAAAAATCCCCTGGGAACAGGCGTGGGACAGCAAGTATAGACCCTTGGGCAAGAGTACCATCTTTACCAGATTCAGTCTACCCATAACCGACAAAGGGAGGGCCTCCCATGTTTTAACCTTATCTTGGAATATGGTCTCTAAGGGTTCAATATTCAAGACATAGGAGAGTTGGGGCTCTTTAGTGATTATTACCCCTAAGTATTTAATTAAATCACATGCGGTCTCTAACCATGGAGGTACACTCCCTCAATACATGAAACTACACAACAAAAATGGAGTGCAACCACACTATTTTCCAATAAAAAGATCAATTTTATTCATATCTTAATTTAAAAAATGACATATTATACACAACATAGGTATAAATTAGCAGGGACATAACACAGTCATACATCACCCTGTCAGCACACCCATCTGATAATGCTCAATAGTATACCGCTTGTTTTTCATCTGTTTATCATGGAACAAAATTTCCTAGTATATAGTCAGAGACAGGGGTATGCGGTGAAAAAGCCTATCTCAATTGCAGGTGTGCCTCCCTTGCGACTGATAGCCACACTACCAGGGCTCAAACCACATGGGTCAGAAAAACCGAGAGGTGCATGAAATAAAGGTGAGACATACCAATGTAGCAGGGGCTGCTGGCAGGGTGAAGGTGCTCCTCAACGCGCGTTTCGCGTACAATTTGCTTCCTCAGGAGGAGTTGATTATTACCCCTAAGTATTTAAACCTATCAACTACAGGCAGGTTGCTTCGGTAACTAGGCCAATCGTGGTTCCAGAGTGGCATGATGATGGCAGACTTGCCCCAGTTTATGTGCAGCCCGGAGTATTGCCCAAAGCGCTCTATGATTTCAATAGCTCTTAGTAGAGACACTTCCGGTTCCAACATAAAGAGGATCAAGTCGTCTGCATACAGTCCAATCCTGTCTTCCCTATCTCCCTCACAGACACCTGCATAAACCTGATCCTGTCTAAATCTAATGGCTAGATGCTCTATGGCAATTGCAAACAGCAAAGGCGAGAGCGGGCATCCGTGCCTCTGAGTAAGGGGAACCTATCAGAGTGGGAACCGTTCAGTTGGATGCTAACAGTGGGTGTTTTATATAATATTTATATCCATTTAATGAATTTAGGACCAAAGCTACCCAGCACTGCTGTCAAAAAGGGCCATTCCAACGAATCGAAAGCCTTGGCCGTGTCCAGTGAAGCCAGAGCCCATCTCTCTTTCTTAGCTACCCCCAACTGCGCGATTACTTGAGCCCTCCTAATGTTGTCTGATGTGGACCTTCCAGGCATGAAGCCCGACTGATCAGAATGAATTATTGACGTGATAAATTTATTCAACCTATTGGCTATAATTCTGGTCAGGATTTTATAGTCCAAGTTTAAAAGTGAAATTGGACGATAAGATCCACATTCCAATGGGTCCTTGCCAGGCTTCAAGATCACAACAATGGAAGCGTCATACATGGAATCTGACAAGGAGCCGCGGGAGTGCGCCGCTCGGTACAGGTTCAACAGCTGAGAGTTTAGATTTTCCCCATACCTAGAGTATTCCTCTACCGGGATGCCATCTGGGCCTGGGGCTTTCCCTGTTGGTAGATCCTTAATGGCTCTCTCCACTTCCTCTAATGTAATATCCTCCTCCATAAGACCCTTATCTAGGTCCGCTAGCCGAGGATGAGACACTTCAGTGAGGTAGGACTCTAATTCTAGCCCTGAATAAGTAGCTGCTGATTTGTATAGGTCTCTTTAAAAATTATGAAAGCATTTCAATATGTCTTGCACCGATTCCATTATGCGGCCATCAGCCTCCTGTATCCTGAGTACCGGGGGAGACATATTATTAGTGCGTGCTATATGTGCAAGTAACTTCCCTGTCTGATTGCCTGTTTCAAACGCCTGTTGCTTAAGGAAGAAGAGCTTCCTTTTGCTCTTTTCCTCCAGATGCAGCATGTACATTCTCCCTCTGGATAACCACTCTACTCTGCGCTCTTCAGAGGGGGACTCAGTGAACGCCCTCTCTGCCTCCTTACAGCTGGCATGTAAGTCATTTTCCTTACGTTGCGAATCTCTCTTAACGTATGAAATGGAGGATTTGATGCATCCTCTAAGGTACGCTTTCATTGTCTCCCAAAGCAATAGAGCGTCTGTGGACTTGCCCTGTACCTCAAAAAACATCCTCAGTTGATCAGGGATTCTGTCATTTAAACCGAACAAGGACAGCCAGAAAGGGTGTATACACATCTTACTGCCAACGCCGGCATGATCAGTCAGGGTCAATTCCGCCAACAATGGGGCATGATCGGAAGGACCCTGTGGTCCGTGTCTAATATTCACCAGGTCAGTATATACTATGGCATTGCCGAACAAGTAGTCAATTCTGGACAGGGCTCCCCTAGCAGGGGTAAAGCAAGAGTATTCCCTCGTTAGTGGGTTCCTGGCTCTCTACATGTCTACCCATCCCATCTCCTGCGATATTCTGGCAAGAACCGTGCTGTTCCCTCCCGTCTCTCCTCTATCTGCTCTACAGCTGAATCTGTCTAAATCCTCACTAACTACTTGATTAAAGTCTCCCATACATAGGAAACGGGCATTGGGATAGTTAGCCACAAAACCTGTGACTGCCTGTAATAGGGATAGAGATGCAGGAGGAGAATTATACAAATTAACAATCACATAGGGGACACAGTTAATATGAGCATGTATGAAAATGTACTGCCCTCCCTGATCTACAGCTGAGTAGTGAATCTCGCATCTGAGACTTCTATGGAACAGCAGGGCCACACCTCTGGAGTGAGAACTCCCATATGAGTTGAATAAGTGTTGCGCCCAGGGCTTTTTCAACCTATTCCCTGTTTCCGGGGTGAGGTGGGTTTCTTGAAGGCCTAGAATATGAGGGTTAAAGGAGCGTATTTGAGAAAAAATCGCAATCCTCTTATTAGGGTCTCCCAGTCCCCTCACATTCCATGACATCACTCTCATGGAGGCCATGGAATCACTAGATTTAAATCAAGGACAAATACCCTCATCCACATTGTATACACTGACAGTTCAGGCATTTGATCAATATGAAGCAGAAACTCCCCTGTTGCTATCATGAAAAGAGATGGCCATACTTGAGACATCTAAGCTTGAGCATACAGAACAATAACATTATAAACATGAAGGTGTCGAATCCTGATCCGACTAACTTGGTGGCCCTTAACTCGGGGACCTGTATAGTGCAAATAGGTGTTATAACCATACAGGTATTGCTCCTACCCCCTATTCAGCAAATATATGCAAAACTGCAAGCATTAATACATGACAATAGAACATGTTGACAAAGTGACTGATGCTGTATACAGGGAGACGCCCTATATTTAAGTGAGGAACACACATAAGACTATCAAATGCAGTGCAGAACATGAAAAAGTGACCAAAAACAGCTGTGTTGCGTATTAAATAATATCATGCTCAGGGGAAACAAGATCAAGTCTCCTTAGTATCAAACATATGGGGATGTTTTAATACTTGCTGTGAACAGACAGCGAAAAGTTCAGCGTGGTCCAGGAAGCGCAGATTTTCTTGAGGCCCAGTCCTCTGCTTTACGAGGATCACTGAAAAACACGGTTTTATCGCCACCTATAACTCTAAGGCGGGCCGGGTAAGCAATCGAATATTGAAGATTTAGATCCTGAAGGCGACGTTTAACTGCAACAAATGTGGCTCTCCTCTTCTGGAGATCTGCAGAGAATTCCGGAAAAAGGGAGATCTTTGCATTTTCATACCTGATGTCTTGCTTGCTTCTGGCCTGGCTGAGGATAAGATCCCGGTCTCTCCAGTTCAGCAGCTGCGCCAAAAAGGGGCTAGGAGGAGCCCCTGGTGGGGGGTATCTGGCTGGGACATGATGCGCCCAGGAGCGTAGCTAAAGGCTCATGGGCCCTGGTGCAAGAGTTCTGCTTGGGCCCCCTTCCCTCAATGCTTTGTGGTCAGGAGCAGGGAAGCACATAGCCTTTGTGCTGCCTTAGGCAAAAATTGGCAGCCCCCCTGACCCCCCCCATGCTAAATTCTTGACCTAACCCCTTCCCTCCGGCCAGAGGTGTTACTTGTCCAACATGCAACTTTCTATAAAACCAGTGTCTTCTTATGTGGCACAAGGGTCTGGTCCTGGGCTGCTGGGCCCGGTAGCGACTGCTACCTCTGCACCCCCTATAGCTACGCCCATGGATGCGCCCTCTCTACGGTATATGCAGGAGAGAAGGGTGCCTCAGGGAACTGCTCTTTAAACCAGGCCACTTTGGGCCTCAGACCTGGCGAACTCTTTGAGCTTCTTCGCAGCCGTTTGCGCTTTGCTGGGCCCCATAGTCGGTGTGCGGGGTCTCCTCCGTCTCCTACACACCGTCCACTCTGTGCCAGGAGTCGGCAGTTTGTCAGGATGGTGAAGGATTAACGAGGGTAAGCGGAGCTACTCACAGAAGCGTGCTCACATGCCGGCTGCTGGCCACGCAATGTTATTTAGACCTCAGATCAGACCCTTAAATTAAACCCCCAATGTTATTCAGACCTCAGATCAGACCCCCGATGTTATTCAGACCCCAGATCAGACCCTCAATGTTATTTAGACCTCAGATCAGACCCTTAAATTGAACCCCTGATGTTATTCAGACCTCAGATCAGACCCCTGATGTTATTCAGACCTCAGATCAGACCCACAATGTTATTCAGATCTCAGATCAGACCCCCAATGTTAATAAGACCTCAGCTTAAACCCTTATGGTTAATCGGACCTCAGCTCTTCAAAAAAAATAAAAAATTCTCCTCTCCTGCTCTGGATGGCGCTTACCCTCAGGATGCAGAGCGCATGTACATCCTTATACTGTGCACAAGTCAAAGACAGCACGCGGCAGCCGGCAGAAGGAGAACGGGGAGCTGTGAGTACATCACAAGGAGTGCTGTATTCACTGTTCCCCTGATCCTACTGCACTGAGCGCTTCCATAATGGAAGAACCAATTAGTATTCAGTCTATAAGATGCACTGCCATTCCCCCCCACCACCACTTTTGGTGCATCTTATAGGATGAAAAATAAGATACATATAATTACAAGAGTATTCAAGTCCAGATGCTGGTTTGAAAACTGTAGAAAAATTTTCGTGGGACAACCCCTTTAAATCTACAGAGCTGTGTGAGGGCTCATTTTTTGCAGGGCAATCTGTTTATGGATACCATTTTGGGGTATGTATGACTTTTTGATCACTTTTTATTCAATTTGGGAGGAGAAAGACCAAAAAATGGTGTATCTGCAATTTCAATTTGTTTTTCTTTTATATTTTAATTGTTTGGGCATTTTCAGATATCGCGATACCAATATTATTATTATTTTTTACATTTTTTTTTAAAAGGAATGTTTATTCAAAGAAACAGAGTATGAAAGATAAACAGTACATAAGATATGCACAAAGTACAGCAATGTCAATTAAACCGTCACAGACAGCATGACAGTCAGTTGCTAGAAAAAACATAACCACTGTTTCTTAAACATTTTCTTTAGCCCAAATATGAAATTAATAACCCAATAGCGTGTATGCAGGCATCAAATCAATGTCTAGTATAGAAGGTTACTTACGTATAGTCTACATCAACAAAAAGCCCGATCTCTATCAACAGTCATACAAAAATAAAACCTGGCCAATAACTAAAATAAAATATAATAACGGGAAAGCAGGGAGTTAAAGAAAGGGGAGGGGGCGCGATCGTCTATGAGAACATTGATCAAGGAGTCATAGGTCCCCAAACCTTGTCAAATTTATCTGGGCAACCTCTGGACAAGTAGGTAAGGTTATACTGTGGGAGCACCACATTTACCTCCCTAAGCCAGGCATTTCTGGTCGGTCTCTTTGGATACTTCCAATTATAATAACCTTTTTAGCATAGTACAGTAGTAACTTAAACAAAGTGCATAATGCCACAGTAAAGGGAAGATGTTAAGACCCCCAAATTGTGTTTGGAAAGCATGTTTCAATTGGTAAAAATTATAGAGTGCATTACTGGGGAAATTATAAATGGTCTGCAGGTGCTAAAAGGAACATAAAGACCTTCTGTCTAGATATGTGCTAAAGTATTAATACCATATCGCTTATCTCTATAAGTAGTAGTTGTAAAAATGAGGCAATGCCAATTCTCTCTAATTTACAAGAAAATAGTCTCTAATTTAATCCTAGGAGCAGATTTTGACTTTTAAAAAATATATATTTTTCACACATTTTATTTTTGCCACAGGAAGTGCTCCATAGGTTCTCTCACTGTGGTAGCCTCGGATCCCTCAGAGGGTATGAGGCTACTACAAGGATTAAACAGCTTCTCCCATTGCCGCATGAGAGAGCCATTTGGGTCCCAGGAGTGCAGCAATTGTGGGGAAAGCTGTCTCAGATGCTGTGATAATTGACCACAGCATCTGAGGGGTTAAATGTCTGTGCAGCAATTTTCTTTACAAAGATGTAACTTTTCCATGAAGATATGAAATAAAGACTTTGATTTTATTATCCACGCTAGATGTCCATTGGACTTATTTACAACTGATCCTGCAAATAAACAAGCCCTTGTGTTGATTTGTCAATGGAAAAATAAAATCAAAAGTACTAAAATGAAAAGGCACTGATGCTCGCAGTAGGCCCAATAAATGCCATGTATGTATATGGGGAATTACGCTCTAGCAGGTCCTTAAATGACTTGTAATAAGCATTTTTCACCAGCTTTCTCTTTGCAGGCTCCATCTCTAATTGTTGATTTGAGCTAGTGCATGGAGACTAGCTGTTATAATGTCTCTCATACATTGTACACACAGGGAAGAGAATATCCTGCTCTTCTATCTCTCTGTAGCACATCCTTGGCAGCATGGAGAACATGACACAGCAGTACTGAACAGTGAAGCTGTGAATCCAGCACTGGGGTGAGTGAGATAAAGCACTAACTAGCAGCTACACCTGTGTGGGACTCTATTGCAGCATGTAACCTGCCACCTCAGTAAGTTCATCTCATCTCTCAAGACATCTTTTAGTGGTGATTTAAGAGTGAATAATCTCTTCTGGGGGAGGAGAAAAAATGGTTCATAAGTGAAATAAGCGGTATTCTTCTTGAGTAAGATGTGTTACTACATTTCTTTTATCCACTTGAACTATTAATTTATGCAAAGTTTGTTGAAACAACAGCAATGACCCACTATAGCCAGTGATTGGCTGCATCATCACACGTCCGTGTTAAGAAAAATCAGGAAGCACAGAGACCAGTAGGGGACGGGAAAACATTGAAATGGAAGCAGCAGGGGATCATAGGGTGAGTATTATTTATTTAAATATTTTACTCCATCGTGAACATTTTGTAGAGATGGCAGTATGGACCTCCAGCTGTATATACAGCTTGTTCTGGCAGCCTTTAGGGCAGTGGTTCTCAACCTTTCTAAAGCCGTGACCCCTTAATACAGTTCCTCATGTTGGGGTGACCCCCAACCATTAATTTTTTTTCCTTGCTACGTCATAACTAATTTTGCTACTGTTATGATGACCCACCAAAAACACGCACAGACACCAATACACCAAATGTTAATTCAAATACACAAGTATTCATTCATAACCACAGAACTTTAGCATAAATACAAAATATTTGTAAACCAAATAAATAACTTTAAAATAAATAATAAACAACAAATACCCCGTAAAAAATAAATCAGTGGTGCGCACAGTACCCCTCAAATAAATAACTCAGTGGTGCTCACAGTACCCCCCCCCCAAAAAAAATAAAAAAAAAATCAGTGGTGCTCAGGGTACCCCTCAAATAAATAAATCAGTGGTGCTTCAAGTCCCCCCCAAATAAATAAATCAGAAGTGCTCAGGGTCCCCCAAATAAATAAATCAGCGAGGCTTCAGGTCTCCCCCAAATAAATAAATCAGCGGTGCATCAGGTTTCCCCCAAATAAATAAATCAGAAGTGCTCAGGGTCCCCCAAATAAATAAATCAGCGGTGCTTCAGGTCCCCCCCCAAATAAATAAATCAATTTTGCTCAGGGTCCCCCAAATAAATAAATCAGAAGTGCTCAGGGTCCCCCAAATAAATAAATCAGCGGTGCTTCATGTCCCCCCAAATAAATTAAGCCTTGCTCAGCCAAATAATTAAAATAAAATTAGCCAGGCTCAATTAAATCATTGGTGGCAGTGGTGCTCAGCGGCGGTGTCATTAACGAAAAAACTCAGACCTCAGCAGACAGGCGGCCCGACTTACCCGTCCAGACGTCAGGCTCCTTCAAGCACAGGCAGTGATAGGACATCACTTCCTGTGCGCGAGGATAAGGGGCCGCTGCCGTTGTGCGGGCGACCCCCCCGGAAAGGGCCGATCGACCCCCAGGTTGAGAACCGCTGCTTTAGGCTCAATTCACACCTGAGCGTTTTACAGCGCGTTCCTACGCGCTGTAAAACGCACAACAAGGAGAAACCAATGCTTCCCTATGGGAATGGTTCTCACCTGGGCGTTTTACAGCGCGTTCCTACGCGCTGTAAAACGCCCGACGCTCACACAAGTTCTGTAGCGTTTTTTTGGGCGCTTGTCGCGCGTTTTGGCCCAATAGACTTCAATGGGAACGCGCAACGCTTGTATTTAGCGCGTTTTTTACACCGAAAACGCGCGTTCGAACGCGCGTTTATGATTTTGCAACATGCTGGAAAAGGCACAACACCAGGTGCAAAGCACAGTTTTGGAGAGAAGCCAGCATGGAGGAGTCTGGATGTGACACTGAGACCCTGATCAGGCTGGTGCAAGGCAAACGCTGCCTATATGACACACAGGATGCCAACTATAAAATTAGGAGCAGCAGGCAGCAGGCCTGGGAGGATATTGGTAAAAGAATCTGGCCAGATTGGGCAACTTTCACAAAGACAGTGAAAAAGGGAAAAGGTATTTCCATGTGTGTTGTAATGTGAAAAGTAAACTCCTTGTGTGCAGTGGTGTACCAACTATATGTAATAGCCCTGGCCAGCTCTACCTGCAGCCCTCCAGCTGTTGTCAAACGCCACCTCCACAAATGCTGGGCTGTATTTTACTTGCTGGAGCCTGTGCATGGAGTGGGATTTTAGCAACAGTGAGAGAACGACGCAGCATCACCATCCCTGTTCTTGTATATGGACACTCAGTGGCCTTAGTTTACAAAGAATGATGTGCACATTACATGTTGTATAGTGTCCCCTCAGCCCTTTAGTTTTTAGTACTGTCCTGGTTCACCCTCCCCCACATTCTGGTACAATGCAATGGCCCAGTATGTTCAATTTGCAGTGGTTCCACTGTCTTGTGGCAGACTGCGCTCCGCCAATGTAGTGGCATTTTGAAATGTAGCCCTAATTTTGGGTTGAGGGATTGGAATCCTAAGTTGTTATTGATATTGTGTCCATTTTCCAAATCCACAGATTGTGGGCTAGGGGTGGGCTGGCATATTTTAGGTGCTTCTGTTTATAACGTGGCAGTATTGGGCACCTTGATGGAATCCGTTCTTTTGCCCACATGGGCTTATATTCTACTGGCCGAGTATGGGGCACTTAAATGGGACACATGTTTTCGCCAACATTTTTTACCAGTGTTAACAGACGACTATTGATGGCCACTATAGGGGCATCCACAAGGGGCACTATATAGGTGAAAAAAAAAAAAAACACAAAAGTGCTTTTCAAATTTGGTCATTTAGGCATAGTAATAAACCACCAAAATGCAAAATAAATTCCAATTGAAACACTCTTTTCAGACGAAAAATATAAATTAACATAAACTTAGATGGCTTCCCATTGCCAGGGTAACGCCCCATGTGGTGATACAAAATATTCGGTGAAGTGGTCCCGGACAGCCACACCGTGTCTGCTCCCACGCACACCGCTCGGATTAGGACTCTCCAAGGAATGGCTGAGGGAATCTTCAAAATTAAAGCCATCCCGTACACGTACAAAATTATGCAGAGCACACGCTGCCTTCACGGCCGAGATGGCGGTGTCCAATTTTAAATTAATCGGAGAATGGAGAAAGCGCCATTTGTTTGCTAAAATGCCGAAGGCGCACTCCACCACCCTGCGTGCCCTTGTCAGCCGGTAATTAAATACCCGCCTATCAATGGAGAGTCCCCGGCTGGAGTACGGCCTCATCACATGCTCCCCCAGCGCAAACGCCTCGTCCCCCACAAAAACAAAGGGCATAGCCGGATAAGTGGTCCCAGGCAGTGTGGTGTTCCCCGGGAGGTCCATCTCATTATTATTGAGCATTTGGCCAAAGGCAGAATGGCCGAAAACAGCTGAGTCTGAGCTGCTGCCGTAGGACCCCACGTCAATGTACCTGAAGCAATAGTTTGCATCACACACCGCAAAAAGAACAAACGAGAAATATTTTTTATAATTAAAAAATTGACTCCCGCTCCTGATGGGCTTCTGAACGCGGATGTGTTTGCCATCTATTGCGCCGACACAGTTTGGGAAATTGCAGTATTCTAAAAAATTAGCCGCAATTTGCAGCCAATCCTCCTTCTGTGGTTGGGCCATCACAGCAGGATGAAGGACGTCCCAAATTGCCACGCAGGTTTCCCGGACGACCATACTGGCTGTGGACTTCCCGATGAGAAAGGCGAAGTGTAGACTGGTCAATGACTGTCCGGTAGCTAAATATCTGAAACAAATGTAAGAAAATAAAGAGACATTATTAATTTGTGTTTTTTTTTTTCCGAAGTCACCACAATGAAAGGGAAATGGAAAAGCCTCAAAGACGCCTTTATCCGCCATAGGCGCAAACAAAGGGAGCAGAGGAGCGGATCGTCCCCAGGCGCACGCTCCACTTACGTGCATGCACAGCAGCTGTCTTTTTTGATTCCATGCACGGAAATGCGGAGGTGAGTCAAGGCCATACACATTGAGGAGAGGCTGTGGTATGACATGACATACATTCAATTTCATATGGGGAACATACTTACCTTGATTTTCCACTTCACAGCACCGATAGTAGCTGGGAACCCAGCCAGGCGCGAGTTGACGAAGAAGAGGACGAGGGCACAACAATGGACAGTGAGCCCGGACCATCTATGGGGCCAATGAGTCCTCCAGGCCCCCCACCCACTCCGAGTTTGGTGAGCCCCTTGCAGCCTGGCCCAGCCGTCCCAGAAGCAAGTCAGCAGCCCAGACAAAAAAGGAGGAGAACTGAGAGGCAACAGGACAGGCTAATAGGCTGCCTGGATGCCCTGGCACATCCTGTGCCCAAACTTTCTTCGGATGCCTATTTTCTCCTCAGTCTAGAGGAGAAAATGCTTCATGTGCCCCGAAATATGGTCACAAAACTAAGGGATGAGTTGACGAAGACCATAGACAAATATTGCATGCCTTACGAGATCGCAACATCTAGCACTGCCCCACTGCAGGCCCCACTGCAGGCCCCACTGCAGGCCCCACTGCAGGCCCCACTGCAGGCCCCACAGCAGGCCCCACAGCAGGCCCCACAGCAGCCAGCACTATATGGGCACCAATATGGGCCACAATATTGCCCCCAATATGGGCCACAATATGGCCCACAACATCCCCAACAAGCACAACAACACCCTCACACATACCCAGCACACACATACACACAAAGTAATATACAACACCCTCATGACACATGGCAGACACAACACACATCCTACACATATCCCTGTTCAAGCACGGGCCCAAGCACCTCAACCACCACTGAAATGCCACCCGCCAATCAGTCTCGCGGAGCCCGAGAGACACGGCGGGATCCCGAGGCAGAGTTTTCCGGCCCTCAATATGAAACCCTGTGAAAAGGAGAAGAGGCAAATTCTCGGCCTCAAGGGTTTGGGTGACCAAAACGGTCACATCTGTAGAAAATGCTTTGTAATATGTTTATGTTGATACCAAAAAGTTGCTCCTTTGTTTAATTTTGAAATGTATGATGTTAATACATTCACCAACGAAAAAAAATGGAAGGAAATGTTTGGAGTATTTTTGGAAAGTGAGGGGTAAAACATGGGCAAATGTGTATACATGATGCATGTATGGGATATGTATGCCACACGTTGTCAACATACACATCACATACCCCCCGCACAAACACTCATACATCCCAAACAACAAGAGAAACACGGCGAAACTCAGATCCTGGCACAACACACTGCAAATGGGTAAAATTGCCACAATAATAGGCGACTTACCGCAAAGTAATGACCAGTCTTTCCACTGGTGGGATGCAGTCCCGCATGAAGGTGTCCTGACGCTGCAAATGAGGGGACAACAGCACCAGGAGCTCGTCAAAGCTGGGAAACAATAAAATGCTCAGGGTTACCAATACAAAAAGCACAAAACACTTAGCTTAACCATTGAAAATACATTGCAACAACATATACGTACTAACCTGGGGATGTACATCCTGGTATAGTCAAAAAACTTGTCCTCATGGCCACGGAGTTTCGCATACAGTGCCCAGAACTGGCCCCTCTCCTGTCTATTGGCAATGACAGGGTGGACCCAGAAGCGTCGCCCGCTGTCCCGCCTTCTCCTCAAGCGTTCCAGTTCGATAGCTGCAACAAGTGCCGCAACACGTCGCCGTCTAAAGCATTCCATGACTTCAAACCACACACTCTACCAACACACATGGAATTGCACACCTACAATGACCTATGATTGGCCAAACTTCAGATAGACAGGGATATTTGCTCATTGGACAACACTGCAGTCAATCACACAAACGCGCGTCAAACGCGCGTCAAACGCGCGTTTACTATTGCAAAAAACGCGCAAAAAAACGCGCGTAAAACGCGCGATAAATATGCGCGTAAAACGCGCGTCTCAGAAACGCTCAGGTGTGAATTGAGCCTTAGGGTATGCAAAAGAAAATCTGCTGCAGGAAATTCTGCAGCAAATGGTGCAGATTTTATTGAAAAATTCCTAGCAGGGCTTGCCTCAGATTGCACTCTCAGATTTGCAAAGGTTGAAATCTGCATGGATTTCAAACATGCTCTGGATTTAAAATCCGCAATGCAGGCCAAGGTATGTGTGGAATCTGCTCTGGACACTTTCTGCAGTGTGTGGGTGACATTTTTTTTAACTATCTGTCACGAACCAGCGGGTGTGAACCCACTGTGCCACGTGTCCTACCTCCTCTAAGGGCGTTGTCTAAGTGAACTCCTGGATCTTCACAGTACCCCTAATGGTGGGGATAGACTTTCCCAAGGGGAACACCAGGTCGCTACCTCTTGAGGAGGATAGGCACACGAGGCAGCTGGTCAAGGCGGACCAGGAGGTGCCTGAGAAAGGTACCAGAGGTGCAGGACCGAAGGATGAGGCAGAGGCGTAGTCAGACAGGGAAAAGGTTAGGGCAGGTGGCATAGGTACAGGTCAGGCAATCCAGGTTGGCAACAGGCAAGCAGATAGGGATTTAACAAGTAGCAGAGTCCAGGAATACAGATACGAGTCAGGAACACAGAAACACTAGTGGAAAGCAGGAACCTTAGCAGGACACAAGGACCTTGACACTGAGGCATTTGGGAAGGGGGCTGAGCCACTTATATATACACAGGAGGGCTAGAATAGGTCAGCGAGGTCACATGACCTAACCCATAAAGCGCAGGAAGTGACGTGCGCCGGCCCTTAAGGAAGTGCTGCAGGAACAAGCAGCAAGCATACTGTGGCCAGGGCTGAGAGCAAACTGTGGAGTGGATCCCAGAACAACAGCACCCACACAGACAGAGCCTAGGACTGCAGTGGTGAATGGGAAGCACCGGCCGCAGATCGCCGCTGAACACGGCACCCAGGACAGTGGCGGTAAGCAGGGGAACAGTGGTGCACAGCAGCCGCTGTTACAGTACCCCCCCTTATGCCCCCTCTTCTTGAGTCCACGACGAGACAGAAACTTTTCAATCAGGCTCGGAGCATGAATGTTTTCCTCTGGTTCCCAAGACCTCTCCTCAGGACCAAAGCCCTTCCAGTCCACGAGATAGTAGGTCTTCTTACCACGCTTCTTGATGTCCAGGATGTCTTTGACCTCAAATGTCTCGTCAGGATCTTCAGATACCGGGCTTGGAGTAGAAGGAGCCGTCGAGAAGCGATTAAGGACTACTGGTTTTAGCAAGGACATGTGGAAGGCATTAGGAATACGCAGAGAGAGAGGCAGACTTAACTTATATGTCACTTCGTTGATCCTCCTCAATACTCCAAAGGGTCCAAGGAACCTAGGAGAAAACTTGAAACTGGGAACCCTTAAGCGGATGTTTTTAGGAGAGAGCCATACCTTATTTCCAGACGAGAACTGAGGCGGTTTTATTCTTCTCTTGTCTGCATTCGCTTTAATGCGGGTCATCGCTTTGTAGATGCAGTCCTTGGTGTCACGCCAAATCTTCAAAAAATCCCTACAAGAGGAATCCGCAGCTGGTACCCCATAAAATGAAGGAACAGGGAGAGGAGTACGAGGGTGTTGTCCATAAACAACAAAGAATGGAGAGGATCCAGTAGACTCACTAGAGAAGAGAAGTCCAGCTCAATTTCGAGCAGCCGGCAAAGAGCTCTCCAGAGCTTAGCGGTAAACTGGACTCCGTGATCGGAAACAATATGGCAAGGTAGACCATGCAAGCGGAATATGTGTCTCACGAACAGTTTAGCAACTTCAGCAGCTGAGGGCAGTCCAGCCAAAGAAATGAAGTGCGCCATCTTGGAGAAGCGGTCCACGACTACCCAGATAGCTGTACATCCTGCAGAAGAGGGCAGATCTGTAACAAAGTCCATGGCAATGTGTTGCCATGGGGCATCAGGAACAGGAAGAGGTAACAACAGCCCGGGTGGTTTGGTCCTGGAGACTTTTTTCTGAGCACAGACAGTGCAGGCAGACACATAATCACGCACATCCTTAGACATTGTGGGCCACTAGGAGTGGCAAGACAAAAGTTCTGTGGTCTTGCGGATCCCTGGATGACTAGCCAGTTTGGAGTTGTGCCCCCAAGCTGGAATACGTTTTTTTTTGGCAGATGGCACAAATGTCTTCCCGGGAGGGATGTCTTTTACCAGGACAGGAGCCACTGTGATCAAGCAAGCAGGATCTACAATGTACTGGGGCTCCTCCTGCTGGTTGGAGAAATCAAATGACCGAGACAGCATCCGCCTTGATGTTCTTATCGGCCGGGCGAAAGCGAAGCTCAAAATCAAAACCGGAGAAGAAGAGTGCCCATCTGGCTTGGCAAGGGTTCAGACGCTGGGCTGTCTGCAGATATGTAAGGTTCTTGTGGTCGGTAAAGATTATCACTGGATGCTGGGCCCCCTCCAACAATAGATAATACCACTCCAAGGCAAGTTTTAAGGCCAGAAGCTCTCTGTCTCCTATACAGTAATTCCTTTTAGCAGGGGAGAAGAGCTTGTAGAAAAATCCACATGTAAACACCTTGCCCTTGTAGAAAAACAGCACCGGCTCCTATGGAGGACTTCTAAAAAGAAATGGCAGGATACATCAGGATGACGCAGAACAGGTGCAGAAGCAAAGGACCTTTTTAATTGGACTAAGGCGGCCACCGCCTCAGGAGTCCAGTCTCTGGCATTCACCACTTTCTTAGTAAGAGCGGAGATCTGAGATGTAAGAGATGAAAAGGTCGGGATGAACTGATGATAGAAATTAGCAAATCCAAGGAAGTGCTGTATAGCACAAAGATCCTGTGGGCGGGACCAGTCCATTACTGCATTCAAATTTTCAGGAGCCATCTGCAACCCGGCATTCGAGATTATGTATCCGAGGAACGGTACGGTATATTTTTCAAAGATGCATTTCTCGAGTTTCGCATAAAGTCGATTCTCTCTCAACCGATGTAAAACCAAACGTACATGCTTCCGGTGAGTGGTCAAATCTGGAGAATAGATCAGTATATCGTCCAGGTACACTATCACGCAGACATAGAGCAGGTCCCGGAAGATATCCTTTACCAACTCCTAGAATACTGCTGGAGCATTGCACAGACCGAAGGGCATAACGAGATACTTGTAGTGTCCATCACAAGTGTTGAAAGCAGTCTTTCACTCATCGCCCTTTCGAATGCAGATAAGGTTGTATGCGCTGCGTAGGTCAAATTTTGTGAAGGCCTTAGCTCCCCAGATCCTGTCAAAGAGTACAGGGATTAGCAGAAGAGGGTATCGATTCTTGACTGTGGCCTTATTCAGACCTCGATAGTCGATACAGGGCCATAAGGATCCATATTTCTTCTGCACAAAGAAGAACCCAGCACCGGCTGGTGAAGTAGATTTCCGGATAAACCCCCTCTCGAGATTCTCCTTGATGTAATCAGACATCGCTTGTGTCTCAGGAAGTAAGAGTGGGTAGATTCAACCACGAGGAGGAGTGGCAGAAGGTCAATCGAACAATCATAATGACGATGTGGAGGCAGGGTCTCGATATAACAGTGGCTACTGTGCGCCGCTGTTCCCCTGCTTACTGTAGCGGTTCCGTGCACCGTGTTCAGCGGTGAGCTGCAGTTGGTGCTTCCCATTTCACCGCTGCAGTCCTGGGATCTGTCTGTGTGGGTGCTGTTGTTCTGGATCCGCTCCACAGTTTGCTCTCAGCATGCTTGCTGTTTGTTCCTGCTGCACTTCCTTAAGGGCCGGCGCTTATCACTTCCTGGGCTTTCTGGCTTGGGTCATGTGACCTCGCTGACCTATTCTAGCCCTCCTGTGCATAAATAAGTGGCTCAGCCCCCTTCCCAGATGCCTCAGTGTCAAGGTCCTTGTGTCCTGCTAAGTTTCCTGATAACCACTTGTTTTCCTGACTCATACTTGTGTTTCTGGATTCTGCTACCCATCTGATCCCTGCCTGTTTGCCTTGACTCTCCTGTTGCCGACTCGGATTGCCTGACCTGTACCGCCTGCCCTGACCTTTTGCCTGTCTGACTACGCTTCTGCCTCATCCTTTGGTCCTGCACTGTTGCTCGTGGTAACGACCTTGCCTGCTGACATCGCATATTCTTCTGATACCTTTCTCCGGTACCTCCTGATCCGTTTGGACAAGCTGCCTCATGTGCATATCCTCCTCAAGAGGTAACGACCTAGTGTTACCCTCAGGATAGTCTATCCCCAACATCAGGGGTACTGTAAAGAATCGAGGGGTTCACTTAGACAATGCCCTTAGAGGAGGTGGGACTCATGGCACAGTGGGTTCACACCCGCTGATTTGTGACACTCGGCTTCTTTCTTACTGAATACATATGCAAAACTGGCATACTGCTGCGTAAGTCCAGGCAGGTCTACAGGTAAAGTAGGCAAGGAAGCAGGTCAGACCTCTGATAAGCAGGTGGACTTGCAGGATGATCCCCAACGCAGAATCTGACCAGAGTGCCAGTCCAGAACTTGAGTGTCCTGACGCAGTCAGGGAAGACGAATGCTAACCATACGCTGGCAGCACATAGAAGGAGATCACCTCTGAATGCAGAACCCCTATTTGCAATTTAAGGGGCATAGTAACAAAAAGCACAGGTTCGGGAAGTGGCAGTCCATTTATGGAAGCCACTGACAGAGGCCGTTCTAGACGGATGGTAGGAAGCCGGTACTGATGGACCAGAGCTTGCTGAATTAAGTTACCGGCTGAAATTTTTTAAATAACCGGGATGTATACCAGTCAATAATTTGTCATATTACGGCACCCAATAATTAATTGTGAAAAATAACTCGAAATAAAGGGGTAACCACAAAACTTAACTTTTAATAGTCAATCCTAATATAATAGGCCCATAGCATATAAACCAGTTAAAACATGCATGCATGGGTGACCATGCATAAACCGAATAGTGAAAGTATAAGCAAGTGTGCAGTTATACAATAATGCTCCAAGGGCGAGTTAGAAAAACAGGAATATAAATTAAAGAGGACCTTTCACTTGTAAAAACAATGTGAACTAAGTAAGCTGACATATAGAGCGGCGCCCGGGGATCTCACTGCACTTACTATTATCCCTGGGCGCCGCTCCGTTCTCCAGTTATGCCCTCCGGTACCTTTGCTCTGTAAGTTATAGTAGGCGGTGTCTTCTCTTGTCCTGTGGGCGTCTCCTTCTCCTAGGCTGTAGCGCTGGCCAATCGCAGCGCACAGCTCACAGCCTGGGAGAAAAAAAACTCCCAGGCTGTGAGCTGTGCGCTGCGATTGCCCAGCACTACAGCCTAGGAGAAGGAGACGCCCACAGGACAAGGGCAGACACCGCCTACTATAACTTACAGAGCAAAGGAGAACGGAGCAGCGCCCGGGGATAATAGTAAGTGCAGTGAGATCCCCGGGCGCCGCTCTATATGTCAGCATACTTAGTTCACATTGTTTTTACAAGTGAAAGGTCCTCTTTAAGAGGGAGACAGATACTGGGTCTCTTCCCCTATAATTCCCTGTATCTAACTCTCATTTCAACCCTTTCTGCATGTCCCTGGGTGTCCCTTTTTGATGTGGCGATGACTGCCCAGCTTCATCAGGGAAAACACATAGCAAGGGTACATACATATGATTCCAAAGGCTCGTCCCGACGCGTTTCAATGGCACTCAGCCAAATCATCAGGGGACAGATAAATCCACAAACAACAATAGTAGCCAAGTAATCAAAAGTTCAGGTCGCTTAACGGCTTAATAAGACAAACAAACACACAAAATAGCGGTAATGAATTGCTTCCAATAAAATACTTAGCTCTCCATGTGCTGATGTCCATGGCCCAGCTACAGTCCCATCCTGCGTGTGGCAGTGACCTTGGATGGGACTGTAGCTGGGCCATGTACATGTCACGAGGGTGTCAAGAGCCACGTCTGACTCCGTTATACCCGGGGTCAGGAAGTTGCAGCGGGTGGCTGCGCGTTCGATGTACAAAGACAGTGCTATTTCGTAATGGTAGCTTTCTGGGTTTGCCTTGCAATCCTTTTTGGCTCACTCAGGGATCCGTAGCTTCTCCTCCTCAGCTGTTTCTTGTCCAGCAATCCCAACCTCCTTATATTCCCATCTCCCACTTCTCTGGTTGCCAGATATAGAGCTTCCTGCCTGGACTTCTATACTGACCCACTGGAGCTGTGTAACTGTGTTCCCTGGTTGTTGTTCCAGAGCGTTACCCTCCGGATCCCTGTTGGGCCTTGGTGGTCTGCTGTTGTCGCCCACCTGGGATTATATGTTTGTCTGTATTGTCTGTCCTCTCCTTGGTGTTTTCCTCTTAGTGTCAGTGGTGCGGACTAGTGATCCCACCGCCCCGTTCACTACATAGGGCTCATCTTAGGAAAAGCCAGGGTTTAGGCACGTGATCGGCGTACGGGTGAGGAACCCGTCTAGGGACGTCAGGGCAGTCAGGTGCCAGCCGCAAGGTGAGTCAGGGGTCACCACCTTTCCCTCTCCCTTGGACAGGGCCTTCCCATTTCCCTCCCTTTGCGTGACGCCGATCATTACAGTACATCAGCACATGAAGAGCTAAGTATTTTGTTATTACCGCTATTTTGTGTGTTTGATTATCTTATTAAGCCGTTAAAGGGAACCTGTCACCTCCAACAAACATCCCAAGCCGGCAGCAGTACCTGAGAGTAGCCAGCAGCATGTTTACAATGATCATTTTCTTCCTGCAGGCAGATGAAGCAAAAGCTGTAAAAACGTTCTTTAATCCCCTGCCGGCGCGCTTCTCTAGTCAGGCTTGAAGTCATGGAGGCAGCGGCCTCCTTGCTTCAAGTCACGGTAACCACGCCCCCTGTGACTGACAGCCGGCAGTTGGGCAAAGCCAGCCGAACTGTCGTGCATAAGCGATGTCAGTCACAGCGAAGGGGGCGTGGTTACCGTGACTTCAAGCCTGACTAGAGAAGCGCGCCGGCAGGGGATTAAAGAATGTTTTTACAGCTTTTGCTTCATCTGCCTGCAGGAAGAAAATGATCGTTACAACCATGCTGCTGGCTACTCTAAGGCACTGCTGCCGGCTTGGGATGTTTGTTGGGGGTGACAGGTTCCCTTTAAGTGACCTGAATTCTTGATTACTTGGCTACTATTGTTGTTTGTGGAATTATCTGTTCCCTGGTGATTTGGCTGAGTGCCATTGAAACGCGTCGGGACGAGCCTTTGGAATCATATGTATGTACCCTTGCTGTGTGTTTTCCCTGACGAAGCTGGGCAGTCATCGCCGCAATAGAAAGGGACACCCAGGGACATGCAGAGAGGGTTGAAATGAGAGTTAGATACAGGGAATTATAGGGGAAGAGACCCAGTATCTGTCTCCCTCTTAATTTATATTCCTGTTTTTCTAACTCGACCTCGGAGCATTATTGTATAACTGCACACTTGCTTATACTTTCACCATTCGGTTTATGCATAGTCACCTATGCATGCATATTTTAACTTGTTTATATGCTATGGGCCTACTATATTAGGATTGACTATTAAAAGTTAAGTTTTAAGGTTACCCCTTTATTTCAAGTTATTTTTCGAAGTTACCGGCTGACCCAGAGTTCAAGAATGCAGGCACAGACAGTGTGACTCCCTTCTGAGAGAGAGTCACCGGAACTGAAAGTTTCGGAGAGGACTTCTCTTTGTCTAGGACCACCTCTCCAACTGATCCTAGACATTGGGGTTTTCTGGCTTCTGTGGACAATTACGCACAAAGTAGGCCTTGCCTCCACAATACAGACACAGGTTCTCTGCTTTGCGGCGTAAACGTTCCTGGTCAGACAATCGAAGGCGCTCTATTTGCATGGGCTCTTTAGATGGGGTGGACACTAGAGGAAGAACCAGTCTCTGGAAGGATGGAGCCAAACGAGGTGGTCTTCTGGTGCATGTGACCTCCTTAGAACGTTCCCTGAATCGTATATCTATCCTTGTAGCCAAGGTGATCAGGTCATTCAGTGTAGACGGATGGTCGCGACCAGCTAATTCATCGTTAATCCGGTCAGAAAGGCCCTCCCAGAACACCGCCAGTTGAGCCTCATTGTTCCATGCAAGTTCGGCAGCCAGGGTACGAAACTGGATGGCGTACTGACCCACAGACGAGGAACCCTGTCGTAGAAGCAGCAGAGCTGATGCTGCGGAGGACGTGCGGCCGGGCTCTTCAAAGACCAGCTGGAAGGTAGCCAGGAAATACTGCAGATTAGTGGTCTCTGGACCTCCATGTTCCCAAATAGGATTTGCCCAAGCAAAGACCTCCTCAGACAGCAGGGACACAATGAAAGCGACCTTGGACCGCTCGGTGGGAAACCTCTGCCCATGCAACTCAAAGTGGATCAGGCACTGGTTCAGGAATCCACTACAGGTTTTTGGATTTCCACCATAGCGGAAAGGCAGAGGGAGTTGCACACCAGAGGCACACAAATCCGGATTCATTGGTATGGGTATTGAAGGAGTAGCAGCGGCTGGCGACCCTGCAGTAGCTGGAGAAGAGATGGCATCCAGACGAGCAGAAACATTTTGCATGAACTGCATCATGACATCCTGACGTTACCTTTGACACCTCACTTCATGTAACAATTCCTGAACGACAGGCTTGGGGTGACCATCGGTGTCCATGGCCCCACTGTCACAAACCAGCGGGTATGAACCCACTGTGCCACGTGTCCTACCTCCTCTAAGGGCGTTGTCTACAGGAACCCCTGGATCTACACAGTACCCCTGGTGATGGCTATAGACTTTCCCGAGGGGAACACCAGGTCGCTACCTCTTGAGGAGGATAGGCACACGAGGCAGCTGGTCCAAGCGGACCAGGAGGTGCCTGAGAAAGGTACCAGAGGAGCAGGACCGAAGGATGAGGCAGAGGCGTAGTCAGACAGGGAAAAGGTCAGGGCAGGTGGCACAGGTACAGGTCAGGCAATCCGGGTTGGCAACAGGAGAGTCAAGGCAAGCAGATAGTGATCTAACAGGTAGCAAAGTCCAGGAATACAGATACGAGTCAGGAACACTAGCGGAAAACAGGAACCTTAGCAGGACACAAGGACCTTGACACTAAGGCATCTGGGAAGGGGGCTGAGCCACTTATATATGCGCAGGAGGGCTAGGATAGGTCAGTGAGGTCACATGATCTAACCCAGTGATGCCCAACCTACGGCCCGTGGGCCAAATGCGGCCCGCAAAGCCGTGTCATGCGGCCCGAGCAGTAACAGGACTTTATCAGCGCAGGGTGCGCTGCGAACGGAACAGGCAGCAAAGCGATGCTGCCTGTGCCTGCAATCTCCCCGCCCAGCGCTGCCTCCTAGCTAATTTATTCACTGCACTTGCCTCTGTGAAATTGAAGAGAAGCGCCGTAATCTCGCACAGGCGCACTGGCAGAGGCATCGAAGTGCGCATGCACCGTCTTCCTGGCCTCTGCCAGTGCACCTGTGCGAGATTACGGCGCTTCTCTTCAATTATACAGAGGCAAGTGCAGTGACTAAATTAGCTAGGAAGCGGCTCTGGGTGGGGAGGAGATCTGTGGATGACACTGAGGGGGATATCTGTGGATGACACTGAGGGGGATATCTGTGGATGACACTGAGGGGGATATCTGTGGATGACACTGAGGGGGATATCTGTGGATGACACTGAGGGGGATATCTGTGGATGACACTGAGGGGGATATCTGTGGATGACACTGAGGGGGGGATCTGTGGATGACACTGAGGGGGGGATCTGTGGATGACACTGAGGGGGGGATCTGTGGATGACACTGAGGGGGGGATCTGTGGATGACACTTATGGGGGGGATCTGTGGATGACACTTATGGGGGGGATCTGTGGATGACACTGAGGGGGGATCTGTGGATGACACTTATGGGGGGGATCTGTGGATAACACTTATGGGGGGATCTGTGGATGACACTTATGGGGGGATCTGTGGATGACACTTATGGGGGGATCTGTGGATGACACTTATGGGGGGATCTGTGGATGACACTTATGGGGGGATCTGTGGATGACACTTATGGGGATCTAGGGAGGGGTGTGAGGATGTTGGGGTGGGAGGTCCTGGAGGGGTGTTTGGGTGGGAGCTCTGGAAGGGGTGGGAGGTCCGATAGGTACAGTCAGGTCCATAACTATTGGGACATCGACACAATTCTAACATTTTTGGCTCTATACAGGGTGGGCCATTTATATGGATACACCTTAATAAAATGGGAATGGTTGGTGATATTAACTTCCTGTTTGTGGCACATTAGTATATGTGAGGGGGGAAACTTTTCAAGATGGGTGGTGACCATGGCGGCCATTTTGAAGTCGGCCATTTTGAATCCAACTTTTGTTTTTTCAATAGGAAGAGGGTCATGTGACACATCAAACTTATTGGGAATTTCACAAGAAAAACAATGGTGTGCTTGGTTTTAACGTAACTTTATTCTTTCATGAGTTATTTACAAGTATCTGACCACTTATAAAATGTGTTCAATGTGCTGCCCATTGTGTTGGATTGTCAATGCAACCCTCTTCTCCCACTCTTCACACACTGATAGCAACACCGCAGGAGAAATGCTAGCACAGGCTTCCAGTATCCGTAGTTTCAGGTGCTGCACATCTCGTATCTTCACAGCATAGACGACTGCCTTCAGATGATACGAGATGTGCAGCACCTGAAACTACGGATACTGGAAGCCTGTGCTAGCATTTCTCCTGCGGTGTTGCTATCAGTGTGTGAAGAGTGGGAGAAGAGGGTTGCATTGACAATCCAACACAATGGGCAGCACATTGAACACATTTTATAACACCATTGTTTTTCTTGTGAAATTCCCAATAAGTTTGATGTGTCACATGACCCTCTTCCTATTGAAAAAACAAAAGTTGGATTCAAAATGGCCGACTTCAAAATGGCCGCCATGGTCACCACCCATCTTGAAAAGTTTCCCCCCTCACATATACTAATGTGCCAAAAACAGGAAGTTAATATCACCAACCATTCCCATTTTATTAAGGTGTATCCATATAAATGGCCCACCCTGTACACCACCACAATGGATTTAAAATTAAACAAACAAGATGTGCTTTAACTGCAGACTGTCAGCTTTAATTTGAGGGTATTTACATCCAAATCAGGTGAACGGTGTAGGAATTACAACAGTTTGCATATGTGCCTCCCACTTGTAAAGGAACCAAAAGTAATGGGACAATTGGCTTCTCAGCTGTTCCATGGCCAGGTGTGTGTTATTCCCTCATTATCCCAATTACAATGAGCAGATAAAAGGTCCAGAGTTCATTTCAAATGTGCTATTTGCATTTGGAATCTGTTCCTGTCAACTCTCAAGATGAGATCCAAAGAGCTGTCACTATCAGTGAAGCAAGCCATCATTAGGCTGAAAAAACAAAACAAACCCATCAGAAAGATAGCAAAAACATTAGGCGTGGCCAAAACAACTGTTTGGAACATTCTTAAAAAGAAGGAACGCATCGGTGAGCTCAGCAACACCAAAAGACCCGGAAGACCACAGAAAGCAACTGTGGTAGATAACCGAAGATTTCCCTGGTGAAGAAAACACCCTTCACAACAGTTGGCCAGATTAAGAACACTCTCCAGGAGGTAGGTGTATGTTTGTCAAAGTCAATAATCAAGAGAAGACTTCACCAGAGTGAATACAGAGGGTTCACCACAAGATGTAAACCATTGGTGAGCCTCAAAAACAGGAAGGCCAGATTAGAGTTTGCCAAACGACATCTAAAAAAGCCTTCACAGTTCTGGAACAACATCCTATGGACAGATGAGACCAAGATCAACTTGTACCAGAGTGATGGAAAGAGAAGAATATGGAGAAGGAAAGTAACTGCTCATGATCCTAAGCATACCACCTCATCAGTGAAGCATGGTAGTGATAGTGTCATGGCGTGGGCATGTATGGCTGCCAATGGAACTGGTTCTCTTGTATTTATTGATGATGTGACTGCTGACAAAAGCAGCAGGATGAATTTGAAGTGTTTCGGGCAATATTATCTGCTCATATTCAGCCAAATGCTTCAGAACTCATTGCACGGCGCTTCACAGTGCAGATGACCTGAATCCGATTGAGTATGTATTTCACTTGCTGAAGACAAAACTGAAGGGAAAATGCCCCAAGAACAAGCAGGAACTGAAGACAGTTGCAGTAGAGGCCTGGCAGAACATCACCAGGGATGAAACCCAGCGTCTAGTGATGTCTATGCGTTCCAGACTTCAGGCTGTAATTGACTGCAAAGGATTTGCAACCAAGTATTAAAAAGTGAAAGTTTGATTTATGATTATTATTCTGTCCCATTACTTTTGGTTCCTTAACAAGTGGGAGGCACATATGCAAACTGTTGTAATTCCTACACCGTTCACCTGATTTGGATGTGGATATTTATGGACCTGACTGTATGTGGGGGTGGGAGATCTGGGAGGGAGGGCCCATAAAATCTTTTGCTATGGGGCCCAGTCATTTCTAGCCTACGTCCCTGATTGGTAAGATTGGGCGGGCACTGGAGCGATAGAGCGCCCTGCTGTAGGAGAAGCCGGCGGGAGATGAAAGGAGGAGGGGCCAGTTCCTGGTGGTGTCGGGCACACGGCACAAGCATGGCGGGGGAGGATCTGACTGAAGCCTAAAGACCAGACATCCAGGTAGACCTGCAGAAGAAGGTCACAGCGCAGTATGTGATGTATACATGTGTGTAATGTATGTAGTGCAGTGCCCCCTCACAGTAATAATGCCAAGATATGTGCCCTCTTCACAGTAGTATTGGTCACACATGCCCCCTCACAGTAGGTATGCCCAGATATGTGCCCCCTCACAGTAATAATGCCAAGATGTGTGCCCTCTTCACAGACGTAATGCTCACACATGCCCCCTTACAGTTGTTATGCCCAGATATGTGCCCCCTCACAGTAATAATGCCAAGATATGTGCCCTCTTCACAGACGTAATGCTCACACATGCCCCCTCACAGTAGTTATGCCCAGATGTGTCCCCTTACAGTAGTTATGCCCAGATATGTGCCCCCTCACAGTAGTTATGCCCAGATATGTGCCCTCCTCACAGTAGTTATACCCTGATATGTGCCCCCTCACAGTAGTTATGCCCAGATATGTGCCCTCTTCACAGTAGTTATGCCAGATATGTGCCCTCTTCACAGTAGTAATGCTCACTCGTGCCCCCTCACAGTAGTTATGCCCTGATATGTGCCCTCTTCACAGTAGTTATGCCCTTATATGTGCCCTCCTCACAGTAGTTATACCCTGATATGTGCCCCCTCACAGTAGTTATGCCCAGATATGTGCCCCCTCACAGTAGTTATGCCAGATATGCGCCCTCTTCACAGTAGTAATGCTCACATGTGCCCCCTCACAGCGTTTGCATTTCTTTCTGGCAAAGCTACCTGGTTCCGGCCCGCAAAATTTATACCAAGTCTAGCGCGGCCCTCAGACGAAAAATGGTTGGGCACCACTGCTCTAACCCATAAAGACCAGGAAGTGACGAGCGCCGGCCGTTAAGGAAGTGGTGCAGGAAACAGGCAGCAAGCATTCTGTGGCCAGGGCTGAGAGCAAATTGTGGAGCGGATCCCAGAACAACAGCACCCACACAGACAGAGCCCAGGACTGCAGCGGTGAATGGGAAGCACCGGCTGCAAATCACCGCTGAACACGGCGCCCGGGATCGCAGCGGTAAGCAGGGCAACAGCGGCGCACAGCAGCCGCTGTTACACTATCATACATTGTGCTGCTACTGTATGCACTACAATTCTGCTGCAGAAAAGCCATAGTGTTTCAGCCACTTGTACAGGGGTGGACTGGCAATAGATTGTGCAGGGAAGATTCCCGGTGGGCCAAATACCAGGGGGCTGCCTGTGAGACCTACTTTTGAGCAGGGTACATAAAGATCTGCCAAATATGTATCAGGCTGGTGGCCACAGGTGTCCTCGTGAATTCAATTGTATTGCTGTCCTCAGAAATTGTCATGGCAGTCTGGGCTGAATGGAGAAGATGAGGAATGAGAACTTCTACATAATAGGAGACATTACTGAATGTAAGCGGTATGTAGAGCTGTATTCCCCTGTATGGTGCTGGCTACCACAGAGGGGCAGCTTCTGGGCAGTGTTTTGTGGTGCATTGTGGCATTTTGTTCTGTTGGAGTGATATTTTGTGCAGCACTATGGTATTGCTGGTCCAGACTACTTGTGCAACACTCGGGACCTCCACCGATCAGCTGTTAGAAGAGACCTTGAGCGCCGTAGCCTCCTCCTAGGCCAGTGACATAATTTTACATTGGTCACTTGGCCTAGTTGCAGCTCAACCCGATTTAAGTCAATGGGGCCGAGTTGCAGTACCAAACAGTGCCACTATACGATGTATGGAAAGCTGCCGGGAGCCTGCATCGCTCACCAGACCTACGGTGGACCCCACTGATATGATAATGACCTATCCAGAGGACGTCATCATTATCTTTCCCAGGATAACCCTTTTAAACTGATGATCTACCTTTCTTTATATTAGTGGAAACAGAGGTCGCACTACATTTTTTCCACAAGAGTAAAAATACTCCTCAACAATTTTTAAGGAGTATTTTTAGCCAAGGAGGAGTACGAATTTTGCGGTAATTCAAATATATAATGCATAGGCATGAGGCTGATATTTTCTGCAGAGAACCATTGCTAGTCTCCCATGCAGAAATAAATGTAGACAATTTTACATTTATCCAACATCATACACTAAACATAAGACCACTGCTGCCATATACAGCGCCCACCTGACGCTGCCATACACAGGGCCCACCTGACGCTGCCATACACAGGGCCCACCTGACGCTGCCATACACAGCGCCCACCTGATGCTGACATACACAGCGCCCACATGATGCTGACATACACAGCGCCCACATGATGCTGCCATACACAGGGCCCACATGACGCTGCCATACACAGGGCCCACCTGACGCTGCCATACACAGGGCCCACCTGACTCTGCCATACACAAGGCCCACATGACGCTGCCATACACAGCGCCCACCTTACACTGCCATACACAGGGCCCACCTGACGCTGCCAAATACAGGGCTAACATGACGCTGCCATACACAGTGCCCACCTGACGCTGCCATACACAGCGCCCACATGACGCTGCCATACACAGCGCCCACATGACGCTGCCATACAAAGCACCCACATGACGCTGCCATACACAGCGCCCACATGCCTCTACTATATACATATTACATACACACCCATATGGCTATTACACAGATAGTTTACTATATACACATTGCACACACAGCTCTGCTACATGTCCATTACACAGATAGAACTACCGTGTGTACATTGCACTCAGAAAACTGCACAATGCACTGGTTACACTGACATAGCCTTGCTTTATACACACCTTCCATACATAAAGTACCTCTGCATTCTTCACCAGCACAGTCCTACACGGAGCCTGTGTTCCCCGAACTCCTCCTACACACATGGCTGATCACATGACAGTGACATCACCACAGGTCCTGTAACCACAATGTAGTGTTTAGTACAGACTCTCTGGAGCTGCTCCTGGTGAGAGAGAGATGTCTGTAAATGGCGGGGCTTCATGTGTGCCGGTGTAACGTTACATTACCCTACTTCGTGAGATTTCCCTACCTCCTAATTTCCTGTCGCACCGGAAATGACGTGTGGAGGCGTTCCTTAGTTTTGATGATCTGCGCATGCGCAAAAGGACAGTTTAGGGAAAATTCTCATATAGCTCCAGCAAAGGGTTAGCAGCGCTTGCGAAATGGATATTTATACTACCCTCGGCGCTTACTTGGATGTGATTTTTCCCTACCCCCACACTGCGCAGGCGCGGAGATCGGATGGATTTTTCAGGAGTTATCCGCGCTTGCGCAATGGGCCGTAATATTTTCCTACTTCGGCTCTAATGCGCATGCGCAGTGTCCCGGTGTGCTGCTGAATTCCGCAGTGAGATTTTCCCTAAACTGTCCTTTTGCGCATGCCCAGATCGTCAAAACTAAGGAACGCCTCCACACGTCATTTCCGGTGAGACAGGAAATTAGGAGGTAGGGAAATCTCATGAAGTAGGGAAATGTAACGTTACAGGACCTGGCAGCTTCTGATACAGCACTCCTGACTAGAAAAAGACCATGCGTAAAAATATACGCATGAGTCTTTTTCCAGGGAGTAAAATGACCTGAACAGGCGTCTATGACGCTTGTACAGGCGTTATTGCGACCTCTGAGTGAAAATGTGAAGTACCACAGTGTATGAGGATGAGATGCAATACCAATCATGGCCCAAGGAATAGGGTGTCACTGTGTGCGTTTTTTACATCAGTCTTTGTAAACCAAAACCAAAAGTGGGTCCAAAACATTCAAGACGTGCAAACAGTTTAATTAAACTTCCCTGTGTAGGTTCTACTCTTGCTTTTGGCTTAGTAATACCGATACAAACTATGCAGCTGTGAATTTAGGCCTTAAGCTGGTCCAAGCAGGCTCCATAACGTATAATGTATATGAGAAAGAATAATACTACTGCTCGTTACTTACCTGTGACCACACATAGAACAAACAGGCAAGCCTGGCTCCTCATTACCATAACAATGACTCGCATTCCGTTCATACCACAATGTCGGTTCTGTGGCTTCTGCTGCCTCAATCCTTTTGTTTTTTTACCTGCTGTTATTCAACCGCACTGTTTCCTCTTCTGCAATCAATTATGTCGTTTTCTTTTATCGCCTTCCCAGAAACCAAAACCCCAAGTTAAACATTTGTCTGACCTGTGGCGTGAAATGAGGATTACTGGATTGATCTGGTCTCCTATTCTTCTGGGAATTATAGAATTAGGACAGACCCCGTTACCCTGCCTGCCTTAGTGGGCGCACGAAAGACGCCCTAGACATGGTCATGCGGTTCTGAGCAGGGCACATACAAAGTGCACTTTCTAGCAGTAAAGTATAATGAATCGTTGCAGTTTTCTAAACTAATATGCACCATTTTCAAGATTACTGCTTGCAGTCAGTGAATGTTCTTAAATGCTAATCACACCATGCAGAAAAAAAAAAGTTGTGGATTTGGTGTGTTTTTTCCTGCATTGGTGGTTATAATTAGAAGCAGTTCTAGGAACATTTTTTGGAAACTGTGGGGCTGATTTACTATAGGTGCACTAGTCAGGGGAGGATTGGCCATAGACCCAACAGGGAATTTCCCCGGTGGGCCATCTGAGCCCTCGTCACTGCCGCTGGCCGGGTACATACTACTGGGAGAACTATAGGCATCATTATTAAAGGAAGTCCAGGTAGCAGGCTGAAGGTAGGGCTGGTTTAGTGCTGTGACTGTATCTCATGTCCTAAGCCCCCTGCTCCATATCCATATTAGAGACAATTGATGGAGGACAGACCCTGGCAGCTGTTAATGGCCACCACAGAGGCTCAGCTTTTCTCAGGAGGTATTTTGTGCTGCACTATGTATGGTATTTGGTTCTGTAGGAGGGCAATCTGTGCTACACTACAGTATTGCTGACCCTAACAACTTGTATTGGTCCCATCTACTTGTGTTGCCCTGCCTTCCGCCAATTTGGACCCACCTACAACATTGGGGCCACTTATAGTTTATTCCTAGAACCCTTTAAAGGGGTTGTCCGGGTTCAGAGCTGAACTCGGATATACCTCCATTTTCACCCAGGCAGCCCCCCTGACTTGAGCATCGGAGCAGTTCATGCTCCGATGCTCTCCTTTGCCCTTCGCTAAATCGAGCAGGGCAAAGGCATTTTCAAGAGTTCCTGTGACGAACCGGGCTCTCCATGGGTCTGCCAAGAAGCCCGGTGACCTCACCGGCACTGATGGGAGGGTTTTAGCGCTGCCCTAGCCAGTAAAGCGGCGCGCGTTTCAGCGGATGCCTTCCTCTGGAGGCGGATGCCTCTGGAGGAAGGCATCCGCCGAAACGCGCGTCGGGGTTACGTGGCTCTCCTGAGGTGTATATCCCCATACTATGGGTATGTAGATATGTAATGCTCTTGTGGATTTTTGGGGATGTGTTTACTGGCTCTGGTGCTTAGCTATACCCACTTGGGTTATCCATAGGTGGATGTTGCCGTGCACCTGAGCCATATCTTTATGTATATGGAGTTCTAAGTTGTCACCACAGTTTCCATTGTGATATTGGACCATTGATGTGGTGACTCTCTATGCACTTGCACTTTAATTTTCTCTTGGCTGTTGTATGTTCCCATACATCTTTTGGAACTATTACATATCCATACGTTGCGGTGTAGTCTGTAACCATTTATTGATGTGGTGTTTTATCATTTGCACCTTAGTATTTTTAGTTTTTTTTTTGCCCCCATATACTGAGTAATTGTGGTTACAGAAGTACATGCAGAATTTAGTAAGGTATTGTACTCTCTTTCTCTGCCTCCGTTCTTGTACTCCATCCCTCCCCTTTATGTTTCACTTGTGCTGATATGCCTCCTCAGATGTAGCCAGTTTTTATCTGTTGTCTCACGTTCTCGTCTATATATGTTATTTATTCAATAAAGGATTTATTTTTGATGATACACCCGTCTAATCTCAGTTCATTCTCGTTGTTTGGTGCCCCTGATTAAAGCATAGTTGTTGGCCATTAGATCACTTGCAATTTGCATTTATTACCAGTTTCCCATTTGCACACTATGTCTAGCTGTTGGCATTCCCTGAGATAGTGGGCAGAGACTAGCTGCAATATCTGCCCATACACAGCATGTAGAGATGAGGAGATCCTGCTCCCCTATCTCTCTGTAGAAGACGCTCAGAGGCAGCAGCATGGTGGACATTATACAGCTGTACTAAGTAGTGTAGCTGTGAATCCAGCACGGGTGTCAATGCAGATTGTACTGGTACTTATCAGGAAGTGTGACATAAATCACTTGGAAAATGCCTTTGCCCTGCTCGATTTAGCGAAGGGCAAAGGAGAGCATCGGAGCATGAACTGCTCAGATGCTCAAGTCAGGGGGGCTGCCTGGGTGAAAATGGAGGTATATCCGAGTTCAGGTCTGAACCCGGACTTGGATTTTTGCGCTAGACCTGCAGTGTGAAATGCCACAGGTCCAACAAAGATTAGCGGCTTTTCTGTGTGGAATCCGCAGAAGTAGCACCCTACTTATTCTTGTGGATTTTTCTTTCTGCAGGGAAATTTTCAGTGACAGAATTGTGGAAACCCCATTCAGGATGTATGGAATGCAAATTACTGTCAGACTCAGGCTACATTCACACAGCTGTATGTGTTTTGCGGTCCGCCCTTTTGGCATCTGTATTGAATCCATTTTTTTGCGGATCCATTGTAACAATGCCTATCATTGACTGCAAAACGGACAAGAATAGGACATGCTTTATATTTTTTGCTGCGCTAAGAAATGGACATATGGATGCGGACAGCACACGGTGTGCTGTCCGCATTTTTTGCGGACCTATTGAAATGAATGGGTCCACATCCTATCAGCAAAAAAAAACCAGTACAGACACGGAAACAAAATACATTTGTGTGCATGTAGCCTCAATGTGGATTTTGGTGCAGAATCAACGTCAAAATCCATGTCAACTCTGACACGTGTGAACATTCACTGCAAGCTTATTTTCTCCTCTTCTCACCATGGGCTTCTATAGGCAGCAGCTGTAACCTAATCCCTCAGAAAAGCTTAAAATACATCTCATCTCTTCCTCTCCGAAGACAGATTTTATCTGAGAATTGAGGGTGAATGATCAATGCAAGGGAGAAGAAGAATTGACTGATAAGTGGAGAAAGAGACGTTTTTCTCCAATAATTTACAGTACAGACCAAAAGTTTGGACACACCTTCTCATTCAAAGAGTTTTCTTTATTTTTATGACTATGAAGGCATCAAAACTATGAATTAACACATGTGGAATTATATACATAACAAACAAGTGTGAAACAACTGAAAATATGTCACATTCTAGGTTCTTCAAAGTAGCCACCTTTTGCTTTGATTACTGCTTTGCACACTCTTGGCATTCTCTTGATGAGCCTCAAGAGGTAGTCCCCTGAAATGGTCTTCAAACAGAGATGCTTAGCACTTGTTGGCCCTTTTGCCTTCACTCTGCGGTCCAGCTCACCCCAAGATTGGGTTCAGGTCCGGTGACTGTGGAGGCCAGGTCATCTGGCGCAGCACCCCATCACTCTCCTTCATGGTCAAATAGCCCTTACTTTCAACGTTTTCCCAATTTTTCGGCTGACTGACTGACCTTCATTTCTTAAAGTAATGATGGCCACTCGTTTTTCTTTACTTAGCTGCTTTTTTCTTGCCATAATACAAATTCTAACAGTCTATTCAGTAGGACTATCAGCTGTGTATCCACCTGACTTCCCCTTAACGCAACTGATGGTCCCAACCGCATTTATAAGGCAAGAAATCCCACTTATTAAACCTGACAGGGCACACCTGTGAAGTGAAAACCATTTCAGGGGACTACCTCTTGAAGCTCATCAAGAGAATGCCAAGAGTGTGCAAAGCAGTAATCAAAGCAAAAGGTGGCTACTTTGAAGAACCTAGAATATGACATATTTTCAGTTGTTTCACACTTGTTTGTTATGTATATAATTCCACATGTGTTAATTCATAGTTTTGATGCCTTCAGTGTGAATCTACAATTTTCAAAGTCATGAAAATAAAGAAAACTCTTTGAATGAGAAGGTGTGTCCAAACTTTTGGTCTGTACTGTATATCAGAAAACTTCTCACATCTGCTATTAATTTATGGAAAGTTTGTTGAAAGGACAGTTGTGGAGATTTATCAAAACTAGTGTGAAGGAAAACTGGATTAGTTGCCCATAGCAACCAATCAGATTCCACCTTTCATTTTGCAAAGGGACTGGTTGCTATGGGCAACTAAGCCAGCTTTCCTTTACACCGGTTTTCATAAATCTCCCCTAGTGACTGTTTAGGACGAATTCAGATGTGGCAAATATGTTGCAGAAATTTCTGTGACTATTCCATTAATGGGGACCTAAGCCTCTGCTGAAACCATGAATGTGCAGTAGGGCTTCTCAGAGCGCTCTGCACCTTTGGGAATCATCAATTCTAGTGTGGAGAGAACTTGTGTTTTACGTTCGGCGTACTGGTTCGGGTTATCGTAGAATCGCGTTATGGATTCCGCTACCACGGACCATATCGGCATGACGGCATGCACCATGGAAGCCTATAAGAGTTACTCCGTATGGTCCTTGGTGGTGGAATCCATAACGGAATTCTTAGATAACCCGAACGCTGAACTTGAAAACACAAGTTCGCTCAACACTAATCAATTTTGCTCACCTTTACCAGTATGGTAGAGTACCGATCCATACAAAGTACTGCATGTTGGATCTGTACTCCGCACCCTGGAGCACCCCCAAGCAGAGCCAATGAAACCCAAAGGTGCAGTGCATTTTGAGAAGTCTATAATTTGAATGGGGCTTGTAGAATGTCATGTGCTTGCTGCAGAGACAACCTTATTCACATGAATGGAGCTTTTATTTCGACCCCCCTCGATTCCAGAAACGCTGATCCTATCCTACCCTCAGCTGCAGCGGTGATGCGCCTGTATATTGGGCAGTGATCGGCTGCAGTAGTCATGTATGGCATATGGGCACACAACACCCACAGTCATGAAAACAAAGCTAAGCAGATAGGTCATCAGTCATCCAGCTCCTCGCATCTTACCCTACACTGGCCCAAGTGCTGCACAGTCCCATTCAAATGAAAAGCACTGAGCTGCAATACCAAAAATAAACGCTATCTAATGGATGGCGCTGTGGTAAACTGCGAGGAGGCAACACCACGGCCTTCTCAAACAGCTGATTAGGAGGGGTCCCACCCCTATAAACGGGTATTCCGGTTATATTAACTTATCCCCATCTTGCCTTGAACAGATGCTCACACAGTGGCGGGTAGATGACTGATTTTGGGTGTCCACGAGAAGATAGGTCCCTGGGGAATTATACTGGTTGACCTGCCTCCTTGCCTAGAAGTCACCTCGGCCACATGCATGTTCAGTAATAAAATGGGTAGCTGGTTAAATATACACTGTACATAGACTGGTTGAGATGCTGCCTATTTATATGTAGAACAGTCTACCTGAGCATGGGTGGGGAGAATGGGGACCTACCCCTGCTTAGGGGCCACACCTGTTGGCCAGTGGACACGTCCGACCCTGACTGCACCTCTTTGGCTAAGTTGAGAAGATTGCACAAGGTACCTGTAAAGAGGGGTCTCAGAGGGAATGTCTATATCAGCTGCACCCCCCAAACACAGCCTCTGTACCTACCTCTGCTAACACGTGTAGTTGTGAACTGTACCTACCTCTGCTAACACGTGTAGTTGTGAACTGTACCTACCTCTGCTAACACGTGTAGTTGTGAACTGTACCTACCTCTGCGCTACTGCACAGCCCAGTATCAGAGAATATGCATTGTGCTGCTGTCAGCGCAGCCATGTTCCCTCAGCAGCATGGGGAGAAGGAAGCAGTCTCTCCCTCCCCCTGTGCTGCTGCTGCCACCAATGGGAACGAAGAGGAGGGGAGGGCACACTGCGCCACCAATGATAACTAATGTTTAATACATTACAAAAACAGGTGGCAGAAACACATTGCCAGCACCTGACCTCTGACAGAGCGCTGCGTCCGCGGCAATTAACCCCTCAGGTGCCGCACCTGAGGGGTTAACTGCCGCTGATCGCAGCGCCCTGTCAGAGGTTAGGTGCCGGCAATGTGTTTCTGGCGCCAGCTGTATTTGTATTAAATGTTAATTATCATTGGTGGCGCAGTGCGCCCTCCCCCTTCCTAGTATTATAATCCCTCCCCCCAGTATTAAAATCATTGGTAGCAGTGGCCACAGGGTCCCCTCGCCTCCTCCTCATTGGTGGTGCAGTGGCAGCGTCTGATCGGAGCCCCAGCAGTGTAATCCTGGGGCTCCAATCGGTTACCATGGCAGCCAGGATGCTACTGAAGCCCTGGCTGCCATGGTCAGCTCCCTGCTGCTGTGTGCACTATGCACAGGGCAGCAGGGAGAGTGTGAAGTCCTATTCACCCTGATAGAGATCTATTAGGGGGAATAGGACAAGGGATGAAAAGATCCCAGGCTCTAGCCCCTAAGGGGGGAAGTAGTTATTAAATAGGAAGTAAAAAAAAAAAAACACAACAAAATATTAAGTATAAATCACCCCCTTTACCAATTTTACATATAAAATATATAAACAATAAATAAATAAACATATTACATATCGCCACATCCAAAAAGTCCAAACTATTAAAATATTTGAAAAATTTCCTATGCGGTGAATGCCGTAAAAGAATTCGCCATATATTTTTTTTGTCACCTTGTCCCCCCAAAAAAATAGGATAGGACTGTTCGATTATAGGCCGGACGTTTCATAAAATGCGGAATGCACGTGGCTTTTTGTGAATTTTTTATTTTTTTTTTGCGTGGTATCGAATGGTATCGAGTATCGCAATACTTTTTTATGGTATTGAAACCGAATCGATATTTTGGTATCGAAACAACCCTAGTACCTACCTCTGCTAACACGTGTGATATTCACTGTACCTACCTCTGCTAACACATGTAGTTGTGAATAGGGTTGTTGCGGGTATCGAAATTTTGATACCCAATCAATACTTTTGTCCCGGTATCGATACGATACCGGGATTTCCATTTTTTCGATACTGGGCTGCGCTGCTGCGCAGTCTAGTATCTCTGAACATGAGCGCAGTCAGCGCACTGCTCAGCCCGCTCATGTTCTCTCAGCAGCACGGGGAGAAGGAAGCAGTGCTCCCTTTTCCCTGTGCTGCCACCAATGAGAAGAGAGGGGCGGAGGAGGGGCGGGCGCACTGCGCCACCAATGATACGACTTTTCCTACACAGAGCGGCGCCCAGCGATGTCCCAGCACTCACCATTATTCCTGGGCGCCGCTCCGTTCGCACGCAGTGCCCCCATTACTGTCTCTAGGAGACATCAGCTTCACTAGTGGGCGTTCCTTCTTCCTGCGCTGCGATTGGGCAGCGCTACAGCCAGGGAGAAGGAACGCCCACTAGTGAAGCTGATGTCTCCTCCCCATCGCTCCAATAATAATTAGCATGATATGGAGCAGGAGAGGAGACAGTAATGGGGGCACTGCAGGTCGAACGGAGCGGCGCCCAGGACTAATAGTAAGTGCTGGGACATCGCTGGGCGCTGCTCTGTGTAGCCTAATACTGAAAGTCTGGACCCACGTCTTTAACACATAATACAGGAGGCGGATGCCGGCAGCAGAATCGCATTGCCGGCACCCTGCCTCTGACAGGGAGCTGCGATCAGCGGCAGTTAACCCCTCAGGTGCAGCACCTGAGGGGTTAACTGCCACTGATCTGCCAGTACCCGCCTCCTGTATTAAGGGGTAATTATCATTGGTGGTGCAGTGTGACCCCCCCTCAACTCCCCATCCCATTAAATTATTGGTGGCACAGTGCGCCGGCCCCTCTCAACCCCCCAGTATTAACCGCCTCCGGACCGCCTAACGCAGGATCGCGTTCCGGAGGCGGCAGCCCTGCGCAGAGTCACGCATATATGCGTCATCTCGCGAGACGCGAGATTTCCTGTGAACGCGTGCACACAGGCGCGCGCGTTCACAGGATCGGAAGGTAAGCGAGTGGATCTCCAGCCTGCCAGCGGCGATCGTTCGCTGGCAGGCTGGAGATGCGATTTTTTTAACCCCTAACAGGTATATTAGACGCTGTTTTGATAACAGCGTCTAATATACCTGCTACCTGGTCCTCTGGTGGTCCCTTTTCTTTGGCTCGACCACCAGAGGACACAGGTAGCTCAGTAAAGTAGCACCAAACACCACTACACTACACCCCCCCCCTGTCACTTATTAACCCCTTATGAACCCCTGATCACCCCATATAGACTCCCTGATCACCCCCCTGTCATTGATCACCCCCCTGTAAGGCTCCATTCAGATGTCCGTATGATTTTTACAGATCCACTGATACATGGATCGGATCCGCAAAACGCATACGGACGTCTGAATGGAGCCTTACAGGGGGGTGATCAATGACGGGGGTGATCACCCCATATAGACTCCCTGATCACCCCCCTGTCATTGATCACCCCCCTGTCATTGATCACCCCCCTGTAAGGCTGCATTCAGATCTCCGTATGTTTTTTACGGATCCACGGATACATGAATCGGATCCGCAAAACACATACAGGCGTCTGAATGGAGCCTTATAGGGGGGTGATCAATGACAGGGGGGTGATCACCCCATATAGACTCCCTGATCACCCCCCTGTCATTGATCACCCCCCCTGTAAGGCTGCATTCAGACGTCCGTATGATTTTTACGGATCCACTGATACATGGATCGGATCCGCAAAACACATACGGACGTCTGAATGGAGACTTACAGGGGGGTGATCAATGACAGGGGGGTGATCACCCCATATAGACTCCCTGATCACCCCCCTGTCATTGATCACCCCTCTGTAAGGCTCCATTCAGACATTTTTTTGGCCCAAGTTAGCGGAAATTATTTTTTTTTCCACTAACTTGTGTCAAAAAATAAAATCTCACATGAACTCACCATACCCCTCACGGAGTCCAAATGCGTAAAAATTTTTAGACATTTATATTCCAGACTTCTTCTCACGCTTTAGGGCCCCTAGAATGTCAGGGCAGTATAAATACCCCACATGTGACCCCATTTCGGAAAGAAGAGACCCCAAGGTATTCGCTGAGGGGCATATTGAGTCCATGAAAGATTGAAATTTTTGTCCCAAGTTAGCGGAAAGGGAGACTTTGTGAGAAAAAAATAAATAAAATCAATTTCCGCTAACTTGTGCCAAAAAAAAATTCTATGTACTCGCCATGCCCCTCATTGAATACCTTGGGGTGTCTTCTTTCCAAAATGGGGTCACATGTGGGGTATTTATACTGCCCTGGCATTCTAGGGGCCCAAATGTGTGGTAAGTAGTTTGAAATCAAAATCTGCAAAAAATGGCCGGTGAAATCCGAAAGGTGCTCTTTGGAATGTGGGCCCCTTTGCCCACCTAGGCTGCAAAAAAGTGTCACACATGTGGTATCGCCGTACTCAGGAGAAGTTGGGGAATGTGTTTTGGGGTGTCATTTTACATATACCCATGCTGGGTGAGAGAAATATCTCGGCAAAAGACAACTTTTCCCATTTTTTTTATACAAAGTTGGCATTTGACCAAGATATTTATCTCACCCAGCATGGGTATATGTAAAATGACACCCCAAAACACATTGCCCAACTTCTCCTGAGAACGGACATACCACATGTGTGACACTTTTTTGCAGCCTAGGTGGGCAAAGGGGCCCACATTCCAAAGAGCACCTTTCGGATTTCACTGGCCATTTTTTACAGATTTTGATTTCAAACTACTTACCACACATTTGGGCCCCTAGAATGCCAGGGCAGTATAACTACCCCACAAGTGACCCCATTTTGAAAAGAAGACACCCCAAGGTATTCGCTGATGGGCATAGTGAGTTCATAGAAGTTTTTATTTTTTGTCACAAGTTAGTGGAATATGAGACTTTGTAAGAAAAAAAAAATTAAAAAAAGAATCATCATTTTCCGCTAACTTGTGACAAAAAATAAAAAGTTCTATGAACTCACTATGCCCATCAGCGAATACCTTAGGGTGTCTACTTTCCGAAATGGGGTCATTTGTGGGGTGTTTGTACTGTCTGGCCATTGTAGAACCTCAGGAAACATGACAGGTGCTCAGAAAGTCAGAGCTGCTTCAAAAATAGTTTGTAAACGCTATAACTTTTACCCAAACCATTTTTTTTTACCCAAACATTTTTTTTTTATCAAAGACATGTAGAACAATAAATTTAGAGAAAAATTTATATATGGATCTCGTTTTTTTTGCAAAATTTTACAACTGAAAGTGAAAAATTTCACTTTTTTTGCAAAAAAATAGTTAAATTTCGATTAATAACAAAAAAAGTAAAAATGTCAGCAGCAATGAAATACCACCAAATGAAAGCTCTATTAGTGAGAAGAAAAGGAGGTAAAATTCATTTGGGTGGTAAGTTGCATGACCGAGCAATAAACGGTGAAAGTAGGGTAGGTCACAAGTGTAAAAAGTGGCCTGGTCATTAAGGGTGTTTAAGCTAGGGGGGCTGAGGTGGTTAAAATCATTGGTGGCAGTGGCCACAGGGTCCTCTCCCCTCCCCCTCATTGGTGGTGCAGCGGCAGCTTCTGATCGGAGCCCCAGCTGTGTAAGCCTGGGGCTCCGATCGGTTACCATGACAGCCAGGACGCTACTGAAGCACTGGCTGCCATGGTAACATCCCTGATGCTGTGTGCACAGAGCACAGGGCAGCAGGGACAGTGTGAAGTCCTATTCACCCTGATAGAGATCTATCGGGGTGAATAGGACAAGGGATGAAAGATCCCAGGTTATGGCCCCTAAGGGGGGAAATAGTTATTAAATAAAAAATGTAAAAAAAGGAAAAAAAAAACCCCACCAAACTATTAAGTATGAATCACCCCCTTTTCCCAATTTCACATATAAAATGTATAAATAATAAACATATTACATATCGCCACGTCAGGAAAGTCCAAACTATTAAAATATTTAAAAAAATCTATGCGGTGAACGCCCGGAACAGAAAAAATAAAATAAAAGCCATTTTTTTAAATGCGGAAAGCACGTGGCTTTTTTGGTGTTTTTTTTCCCGCGTGGTATCGAATGGTATCGAGTATCGCAATACTTTTTCATGGTATCGAAACCGAATAAAAAAATTGGTATCGCAACAACTCCAACTGCTGAAGTTGCCAGTAACGTTATTGAAACACAGGCCTCATCATTGGTGGTACTGAACCTCTCTGAACATATGGGACCCATGCCTTGCACCCCAAAACCTATTTACACCAAGGGCACCTCCACTGCCACCAGGCAGAGGGCCCCAGAACGAAAGTGCACCTCAAGGGAAGAAAGGGTGTGTCCTCTTATCACTGCATGGCCTAGGGGAGCATCCAAGTGTAAAACTTCAACCTCTATCATTGCAGCGCTATTCTATCTCTGGAACGCCCATAGAAATGAATGGAGCGGCTAAGCGCATGCCTGACTGGCCACTCTGTTTATTTTAGGGACTCAACAGGGTACAGGGCTCACCTTCTCATGACCAGGGGCGTCGCTAGGTTAAAACATTCAGGGCCTTGGGCCCCAGATGTTTTGTCCCATGCCCCGAATGTCCTGCCTGCTAGAACGGCAATACAATTGAATCTAATACACTGGGAAGAGATGAAGGACCTGTGGTGACATCACGGACCGGAGTGAAGAGGAGAAGGAGCCTAATGGTGATGTCTGTACATGAGAAAAAGTAAGTGAAGGGAGAGGCAGAGCAATGCTGGGAGTTGTAGTTATTTAACTGGGATGTATGTTAGGGCTGAAGAGAGGGATGTAATTGACATGGAACTGTGTGCTTGAGGTGGCTGGGGGAGGGGGTGATGTTATTTACATGGGACTGTATGTTGAAAGTGGATGGTGGGGGGGGAATGATGTTTATGTACATGGACCTTAATGTTTAGGCTACGTTCACACTTGCGTTTGGGGATCCGCTTGTGAGATCCGTTTCAAGGCTCTCACAAGCAGCCCCAAATGCATCAGTTTAACCCCAATGCATTCTGAATGGATGCAGATCCATTCAGAATGCATTCGTTCGGCTCCGTATGGCCCCCTGTTCCGTTTTGGACGCGGACCCCAAAATGCTGCAAGCAGCGTTTTTGTGTCCGCATGGCCTTGCGGAGCCAAACGGATCCGTCCTGACTTACAATGTAAGTCAATGGGGACGGATCCATTTGCATTGACACAAAATGGTGCAATTGTAAACAAATCCGTCCCCCATTGACTTTCAATGTAAGTCAGGATGGATCCGTATTGGGACTTAGAAATTCAAATCTAATACAAACGAATCGGTCCTGAACAGGTGCATTAGTTTGTATTATCGGTGCGGATCCGTCCTGTACAAGTACAGGACAGATCCGCACGAACGCAAGTGTGAAAGTAGCCTTAGGGGGTGATGTTTACATGGGATTGTGCGTTGGAGGTGGCTGGGGAGGAGGTGATGTTATTTACATGGGACTATATGGTAGAGGGAGGATTATAACTGCAGGGGGCACTGCAGATCCAGGGGACATTATAGGCGTTCTTATTACTACTGGGGGCTCTATAGGAGGGTCTTATAGATCCGTCTTATTACTACTAAGCGCACTATGGGGGCCTTATTACTACTGAGGGGTCTGTAGGGAGCTTTATTACCACTGGGGGAACAATAGGGGGCCTTATTTCTACTGTGGACTCTGTGAGGGTATTATTAATATGGGAGGGCTCTTCTAATAATGGGGGCATTGTTGAGGAGCATTATCACGGTTGGGGCAGTGATACTAATGAGGGCATTCTAGAAGGGAATTACTATTGGTGGGACTATGAGGAGCACTATTACTATGGGGGGCAGTAATGTTTCTTCAGGATAGTATTTGGGGGTATTGGGGGGGGGGGGCAGGGGCGTAACTAAAGGCTCATGGGCCACGGTGCAAGAGTTCAGCTTGGGCCCCCCTTCCCTCAGTGCTTTGTGTGTCTTCTTATGCGGCACAAGGGTCTTTGGGCCCCTTCAGGCTCCTGGGCCCGGTAGCGACTGCTACTTCTGCACCCCCTATAGCTACACCCCTGGGAGGGGGGGGGGGTGTAGCTATAGGGGGTGCAAGCAGCAGGATAACACTGTGGGCACTCCAGTTGGGGGATAATGATAGAATGTGAGGAAGCTAAGATGTCTGTGTGTCACACTCTGCAGAGACGAGGCGGCTGAGAGAAGTTGTCCAGACCGAGTGGAGAAGATGATGAGAGAAAAGATCTACAGAGAAGATGATGACAGAGAGGAGATGTCACCTGGAGGCCCTGGATGTGACCGGTAAGTGCTGCTGTGTAGCAAGTACAGCAAAGTGGGGGGGGGGAAGAAACATATTTATTGGGGCTTGTGCCCCGGATCTTTTGAGACCCTAGCAATGCCTCTGCTCATGACCAGTGGGGGACCCCCACCAATCTAATAGTTATCACCTATCCTGTGAATTGGGGATAATTACACTCACCTAAAGAATTATTAGGAACACCATACTAATACGGTGTTGGACCCCCTTTTGCCTTCAGAACTGCCTTAATTCTACGTGGCATTGATTCAACAAGGTGCTGATAGCATTCTTTAGAAATGTTGGCCCATATTGATAGGATAGCATCTTGCAGTTGATGGAGATTTGAGGGATGCACATCCAGGGCACGAAGCTCCCGTTCCACCACATCCCAAAGATGCTCTATTGGGTTGAGATCTGGTGACTGTGGGGGCCATTTTAGTACAGTGAACTCATTGTCATGTTCAAGAAACCAATTTGTAATGATTCGAGCTTTGTGACATGGTGCATTATCCTGCTGGAAGTAGCCATCAGAGGATGGATACATGTTCTCATTCTGTTTACCCCAAATTCGGACTCTACCATTTGAATGTCTCAACAGAAATCGAGACTCATCAGACCAGGCAACATTTTTCCAATCTTCAACAGTCCAATTTTGGTGAGCTCGTGCAAATTGTAGCCTCTTTTTCCTATTTGTAGTGGAGATGAGTGGTACCCGGTGGGGTCTTCTGCTGTTGTAGCCCATCCGCCTCAAGGTTGTGCGTGTTGTGGCTTCACAAATGCTTTGCTGCATACCTCGGTTGTAACGAGTGGTTATTTCAGTCAACGTTGCTCTTCTATCAGCTTGAATCAGTCGGCCCATTCTCCTCTGACCTCTAGCATCCACAAGGCATTTTTGCCCACAGGACTGCCGCATACTGGATGTTTTTCCCTTTTCACACCATTCTTTGTAAACCCTAGAAATGGTTGTGTGTGAAAATCCCAGTAACTGAGCAGATTGTGAAATACTCAGACCGACCCGTCTGCCACCAACAACCATGCCACGCTCAAAATTGCTTCAATCACCTTTCTTTCCCATTCTGACATTCAGTTTGGAGTTCAGGAGATTGTCTTGACCAGGAGCACACCCCTAAATGCATGGGAGCAACTGCCATGTGATTGGTTGACTAGATAACTGCATTAATGAGAAATAGAACAGGTGTTCCTAATAATTCTTTAGGTGAGTGTATATAGAACAGGACTAACCCTTTAAGAAATGCTTTATGTGTAAAGTAGATAAGAAGCAAAGGCAACCCTTGTTATAATGACACAATGTCATAACATGCGCCATATTCTATGACACAAATGACTGACCTGTAGATAAACACATAAGGAGCTAAAGTCAATGACTACATGCAGTCACCGCTCACAGACTAGTAACCACGTTCCTCACACATGAACCACCACAAAACATTTCTTACCCTGCCCCGTGTAACCGGCCTTATATAGCCTCCACCTGCGTGACGTCACTCTCCCGCCGAAAGGTGTGTCCAAAATCGAGGAAAAAGTTCTGCGAGGAAGTCCCGCCCGCAAACTTTTACCAAGCCGCCGATTGGTCCGCCGCAAATCACTCTCCATCAAGGCTAGAATCTGATTGGTCGGCGTTAGAGGAACCGTCCAGAGCCAATGGGAAAATACAGGGAAAGTGAGGGAAGTGAGTCCGGGAAGCAGGGACGAGAGGAGACGGACTGCAATGAACTGAGGTCAGGGAGAGCTGCGGTTTGTGCTGCTTGCGGTAGCAGGACCTGCTAAAAGTTGTATGAGAGAGAAGAGGAAAGGAGCAGCTCGTCGCCATGAAGAGTCTAAAATCCAGGCTGAAGAAGCACGAAGTCACCATCACAGTGAGTGCAGGCTGGGTGGGTCACATGCTTGAGGAGGGGGCTCAGGAAGAATGTATCTGTCCAGCCTGTGATTGGTGCTGTTCAGAAACTACAGCTCCCAGTCGTGGACAGGTATGCAATGCTGGGAGTTGTAGTATCCACTTTAGTTCCATAGGATTTAATTTACTATAATGAAAGAAAGTGGTACTGGGCATGTAATGGTTAATAATTCTCCTCCTATTAGTCTCAATCAGTATAATGAGGGATGCTGTGCCCATGACTCAGATGGCCCATCGCCGGCAGCCTAATCTTCTGCGGGGTGGAGATTGGCAATCAGTTTCCTTTAGGTCTGACTGTGCTGCTTGTAATGTGGTCTAACTGGCCCGTCAGGGGGTATACAGCATCGCTGTGACACGCGGGCGTCAGGTCAAGGTGACAACGCCTGCCCTAATTGTTTTCTCCACAGTGATGCCAATAAACATGTATACATTCAGCAGGACGCCATTCATATAGCTGTGTAGACATTGGGTGAGCCTTCCGTAAATATGCACGCGCTTCTGTCAGTGGCGGGAGGGTGCGCCTATAGAAGACATCGGTGCTAGAGGAAAGATCCAACTCCAGAAGTGATTGATCCCAGGAATCCACAGCGAATCTGTGCCCCAGTGATTCCAATTGTCGTTCAAACAGCCACAGATAATTATTATTATTTTTTTCCCCGTGTGAATATGAAGTCTACATTCGGGTGATGTAAAAGTATAGGTCTACATGGCGACATTTCATACTGCAACGCCACAGTCGCAAAAAAGTCCAACTTGGATGCGTTTTTTGGTGACTGTCTCATTGTGACACCATTGAGATACATGACCTGTCACGTGACTTTCTTGGTGCGGTATCTGTATGAGGATCACCCCCCATTGCATGGAGTTGTGAGCCACTTACAAAACTGCAGCAGAAATCTGAGAATCCGTCTCGAATTTCTGTCATGGATTTCTCATCAGATGCGTGTCGGATTTTTCTGACGCGTATTTTGTAGTTTGAACATGCGTCAGAGGTGGCCGTACAGATACAGACGCGGGGTGATGGATGAACAGCTTGTGAACAATCATTTCACAGATGCAGACTAAGGCTACTTTCACACTAGCGTTTCTATTTTCCGGTATTGAGATCTGTCATAGGGTCTCAATACTGGAGAAAAACGCTTCCGTTTTGTCCCCAATCATTGTCAATGGGGACAAAATGTAACAGAACGGAGTGCTCCAAAATGCATTCCGTTCCGTTCTCATACCGGAGAGCAAACCACAGCATGCTACGATATCCTTTCCGTCATAGGATGCGGAGCAAGACTGATTCGTCATGACCCACAATGCAAGTCAATGGGGACGGATCCGTTGTCTCTGACACAATAGAAAATGGATCCGTCCCCCATTGACTTTCAATGGAGTTAATGACGGATCCGTCTTGGCTATGCTAAAAATACAACTGGATCTGTTCTTAACGGATGCAGACGGTTGTATTATCAGTAACTGAAGTAGCTGAACTCTGCCGGATCCAGCAAAAACGCTGGTGTGAAAGTAGCCTAAGGCTTGCATGACATGGGTGATGTGTGTAGATGACATGTCACACTTCTGGCCCAGCGGAGAACTCAACCAGAGGTGAAAGGAGCATGCAGGGCCAGTCGCCAAGCTCCCATCAAAAGGGGGTTCCTGGTTTTAGAGAACCCCTTTAACTATTAAGTCATAGCTGCAGTCCACAGGCGTGCACTAAGTTGCGTACAGCTTAATGGGGGTCATTTATTAGGACCTCCTACTCCAGCAGGCCCCAGTTTGTGTCAATTTTTTTGAACGCCACTGCTCCTAAATTTAAGCGCACTTAGCGTTTCTATGCCTCCCCTCTCCACTTTCTGAAATAGTACGGGCAGGGCCCTGAGCGCCTGCGCATTCACTGTCTGGTGTACGTGATGACTGAAAACCACTTCCGCTAGGAGCTGGAGTTTAGGGGGCATGGACGGCCGGACGATGCATGCAGCGGTATTTGTACAGCCATAAGCCAGCATTTATGCAGAAAAGCCGCCGGATCCCATTCTAGTCGATCAGGATCCGGCTGTGTCGGGTACGGTAGTCTTTCTGCGCCTGAACTGAGAACTGGATTACCTTTAGTGGAGATGTGAACCTAACCTGAGGAAAGTATCTGTAGTTCGGCAAATGTAGCTTCGGCCTAAGAGCTCATTCAGACGACCGTATCTATTTTGCCGTCCGCAAATTGCGCTTTCGCAAAACATGGATACCAGCCGTGTGTTCTGCATTGAACGGAACGGCCAGCTGTATGATAGAAATGCCTATTCTTGTCCTCAAAAACCGGACAAGGGTAGGACATGCTCTATCAGCACATGGCATCAGCCATAATAGAAAATGCCTTTTCTTGTCCACGATTGCAGGCAAGAATATTACATGTTCTATCTTTTTGCTTGTGCCGTGGAACGGAACCACTGATGTGGGCGGCGCATGGTGTGCTGTCTGCATATTTTGTGGCCGCATTGAAGTGAATGGGTCCGCATCCATTCTGCAAAATTGCGGTACGGATGTGAACACAAGTATACGATTGTCTGAATGAGCCCAACAAACTGAGTAGCTGTCACATTTCCCTCAGTATTATCAGGTTACCACAGTAGTCATTGATAGATTCTAACGGGGATGTACCAAGGATCATTAATACTTTAACCCTTTAGAGAAGCATTGTGGTACTTGTATTGCCTCCTTATTTTGCTTTCTTTCCTGGATTTTTATTTTTTTGGGGGGGGTTTGTGTTTACAGAATTGACTGGGTGGGATATATGGCATGTTATCTTTTTTTTTCAACAGTTCAGTACGATTACCCTGATACCAAATTTATGTATTATTATTATTTTTTTTAATGTTTTACTACTTTTGCAGTATTCAAAACAAAACCCTTAGGCCTCTTTCACACGAGCGAGTTTTCCGCGTGGGTGCAATGCGTGACATGAACACGTAGCACCCGCTTTGAATCCCGACCCAATCATTTCAATGGGTCTCTGTATTTTTTTTCACGCATCAGTTCTGTGTTGCAGCATGTTCTTTATTCTGCATTTTTCACGCAGCCCTGGCCCCATAGAAGGGAATGGGTCTTCAGTGAAAAACGTATTGGATCCGCAAGCAAAAGCGGATGCAATGCGTTTTTCACTGATGGTTGCCAAGAGATGTTTGTAAACCTTCAGTTTTTTATCACACGCGTGAAAAACGCATCAAAACGCATTGCACGCGCGCGGAAAAAACTGAGCGCAATCGCAGACAAAACTGACTGAACGCATCCGGAGCCAATCCGTCACGCTCGTGTGAAAGAGGCCTTTAAAAAAAACGTGTTGCCTTTTTTCTGTTAATTTGGGTCATAGGATTTATTGCTTCATTTCTATTCCCATTGTGGGGAGGAGACGAAGAAATATTTATTTAGCACATTGACATGCAGGATAAATAACACGTTGGCTTTAAAGGGGTATTCCAGGATTGTTACTATTGTTGACATCCCGGATATGCCGCGCAATATCTGTTCGTCGGGGGTCCGATAATCCACACCTTCTCAGATCAGCTGTTTTCAAGTCTCTTTGGCTCCAGAACTACATGGCTGTCTCCACTTCGTAGTGGACGGAGCTGGTTGCTTGCTTTAATGGAAGTACCGTTGCCGTAACCAGCCCTGTCCACTACATTGTGGACAGAGCTACTGCATAACAACTGATGAGAAATGATGCTTGGCAGGGCTAGCTAGTTTTGGGTGGACTTGGGAACGGTAATAAATAGGGTGTTCTAGTAGTGATAGATAATCAGTTCTCACCTCTCCTGTCCTTATACTATAAACAGTGATTGGTAGGATGTCCTAGTGGTGATAGATAATCAGTTCTCACCTCTCCTGTGTTCTCTCCTGTATCGTTTACTACAAGCAGTGATAAGCAGGGTGTGTTAGTGGTGATCGATAATCAGTTCTGTCTCTTATACTAGAGAATAATAGTGGCTCTCCCAGATCTCACCCTGGGGTGGTGCTCTGTCTAGTGGTTCACCCAACCGCTAGTAAGTAAAGGAATTGAATAAGTAAAAAAAATAGGCAGGCACTCTATATCTGGTTTAATAGGATATTTATTAGTAGTTAATTAATAAAAGGTAGATGGTATATAGGTTGTACATTTATTCATTTATTACAATTGGCAATTAAAATGGTGGTTTTAAAAAAAAAAAAAGTGAAATTGGGGAGTAGAGGATGGGTTGTGATGGTTCGTCTATTTAAGTCATATATCTAATAGATATTCAAGGTATATGTTCGTAGTACGAGTTGTTTAAAGGTAAATGTCCATGGGAATAAGAACAAAGTGATGGTGAGAAAATATTGGGATGGTGGTGAAAAAGAATAATAGGTGAAAAATTAAAGGTAAAATAAAAGTAAAACACAGTATTGGGTATAAAAATTGGTAAAAATGTAGATAAAATAGAAATGCAAAAAATTGTGGAAATTGTTTGTAGGTGGGTTAATCCAATGTCGGGTAATATGGCGCTCGTTAGTACAGCAGATAATATATGCCGGCAGAGGGGTTATTGATACAGTGTCCAAAGTTTAGTATTTGCTATGGTCGGTGGCGTCCCACATGGCAATTAGCTTGTACTCGCCCCGCGGTCCAATCTCTGCTGTGTATGAGTGAGGCGCCAGCCGGTGTAAGTCTCTGGTGTCCTGCTTCCTCACGCTGCGTGTTGCGCGCTCTGTGTAGCTGGTTTGACGTCTCACGTGATCTGGCAAAATACGGAGTGCACACTGACGTCCTCCATGTTTTGTGGAGCCACAATTTTCGGGTTGCAAAACAGCCAATGGTCGTGTGCATTAGCCCTAACCCTGTATGGCAGCAAACAGAGTTCCTACAGTGGCGTGCAGCCATAAGTATGCTGTGTGTCATCGTATGGTCGCTTCTTTCCTACAATTACTGGTAAAACATGGCGTTATCTCTCTTGGATTTCATATATCGTGTGATATGTATGTGCTTTTCTGTTGCTCTGTCGTGTATATGTGTGTGTGTGTGTGTGTATATATATATATATATTTTTTTTATTTGTAGTGCTGTGCATTATCCATTCCTATTATCTTAATGACGTATCTCTCCCTATTTGCCCAGAAGAGACGTGCATCCAGGATCCTCTTCTTACTTTCCGTCTTGAGGCTCGTGCTGCGTTGATCTGTTTATCCCAGAATCTCGGCCCGCTTTCTGGGTTCTGTCTCCCACATACATCTGAGGACCTCTTGCGTTCTTTAGATTCCAGCTGCAGGGTGTGTATCTAGGGGTGGGAGTTATTATTCTTTCTGGTCGGCTTTTTCTTGAGAATCCTTTTTTTTTTTGTGCAAGATTAAATTCCTCATTGTGACAAGCTGATTGAATGCAGATGTTAAACCACCTGATGCTGCATATTTAGAAGAGCCTGTGATCTCACTGTAGAAATGCTGAATGGGGGGGGGGGGGGGGGGGGTCAGAACGCTGACCACCATATAATGGGGCAAATTTACTAATATTGTCTAAAATGTAGACTGTAATCTCAGGGTAGATTCACACTTGTATTAAACAGATCTGGCAGGCTGTTCCTGCAGAGAACAGCCTGCCAGAGTTCACCAGACCCAGCCTAGCCGGATACTGCCATTCACCGTCGGACCCCATTGACTATAATGGGATTTGGCTGCTCTCCGGCCAAGTGCCGGCCTTCGGCTGGACAAAAAACATTGCATGCACTGTTGCCTGATAGTGTTGAGCGAACTTTGTGTTTCAAGTTCTGCGTACAAGGTTCAGGTTATCTAAGCATTCTATTATGGATTCCGCTATCGCGGACCATATAAGTTATGGTCTGTGGTAGCGTAAGCCATAACGGAATTCTTAGATAACCTTGTACGCCGAACTTGAAACACAAAGTTCGCTCAACACTATTGCCTGAAAGTGTCCGGATCTCATTATAGTCAATGGGGTCCAGCGTTAAACGGCAGTATCCGGCTAGGCTGGATCCGATTAACTCTTAGACTGCCCATTGGAGGGAAGGGTCACACTAAAGATTTATCGTGAGGGCGCATGCTGGATGATAAATCGTGGATAGTCACTATAGATTAATTTGATACCAACTAAATAGGTCTAATACTATTTGTACCAAATTTGGTTGAATTTTACATACAGTCCTGATCAAAAGTTTAAGACCACTTGAAAAATGGCAAAAAATCATATTTACCATGGCTGGATCTTAACAAGGTTCCAAGTAGAGCTTCAAAATGCAACAAGTAGAAATGGGAGTGAGACAAAACATTTTTTGAGCATTCAATTTAATGAAAACAACGAATAAACTGAAACAGGCTGTTTTTCAGCTGATTAAAAGTTTAGGACTACACCTCCAAAAAAAAACTAAATTCCCCCCAAAACAGAAATCCAACTTCCAAACATGGACTCAGTAATGAGTAGCTCCGCTGTTATTGTTTATCACTTCAAAAATTTGTTTAGGCATGCTTGATGCAAGCGTTTCCATGAGGTGAGTGGGAACATTTCTCCAAGTGGTGAAGACGGCCGCACAAAGGCCATCTACTGTCTGGAACTGTTGTCCATTTTTGTAAACTTCCCTTGCCATCTATCCCCAAAGGTTCTCAATTGGATTTAGATCAGGGGAACGTGCAGGATGGGCCAAAAGAGTGATGTTATTCTCCTGGAAGAAGTCCCTTGTCCTGCGGGCATTGTGTACTGTAGCATTGTTCTGTTGAAAAACCCAGTCGTTACCACACAGACGAGGGCCCTCAGTCATGAGGAATGCTCTCTGCAACATCTGGACATAGCCAGCGGCCGTTTGACGCCCCTGCACTTCCTGAAGCTCCATTGTTCCACTGAAGGAAAAAGCACCCCAGACCATTATGGCGCCCCCTCCACTGTGGTGCGTAGAAAACATCTCAGGTGGGATCTGCTTGTCATGCCAGTAACGTTGGAAACCATCAGGACCATCAAGGTTAAATTTTTTCTCATCAGAGGATAAAACTTTCTTCCACCTTTTGAATGTCCCATGTTTGGTGCTCTCTTGCAAAGTCCAAACGATCAGTTCTGTGGCGTTCAAGGAGACAAGGTCTTTGAAGACGTTTTTGTTTTTGAAGCCCTTCAGTCTCAGATGCCGTCTGATGGTTATGGGGCTGCAGTCAGCACCAGTAAGGGCCTTAATTTGGGTCGAGGATCATCCAGTGTCTTGACGGACAGCCAATTGTATCCTCCGGCTCAGTGCTGATGAATTATTTTTTTTGGGTCTTCCACTTGACTTTTTTGTTCCATAACCCTCAGGATCATTTAAGAAATTCCAAATGACTGTCTTACTGCGTCCCACCTCAGCAGTGATGGCGCGCTGTGAGAGACCCTGCTTATGCAGTTCAACAACCCGACCACGTTCAAAAAGGGAGAGGTTTTTTTGCCTTTGTCATCACAACGTGTGACTACCTGACAGAAAATGACAATGAATCCACATCTTTGCGCAGATTTGGCCTTTTAAAGACATGTGGTCCTAAACATTTGGATCAGCTGAAAAACAGCCTGTTTCCGTTTAATCGTTATTTTCAATTAATTGAATGCTCAAAAAATGTTTAGTCTCACTCTCATTTCTTCTTGTTGCATGTTGAAGCTCTACTTGGAACCTTGTTAAGATCCAACAATGTAAAATATGATTTTTTTTGCCATTTTTCAAGTGGTCTTAAACTTTTGATCAGGACTGTATAAATCTAGACACAAACGCATTAGCAAATGTGAGCTGTGTTTAATGGTCTAGTGTACCCTAACCTTTATATTACTTTTTAAAATCAGATCTGTTAAAGGTTTTTAACATACATAGATACACTAAATACCAAAACGTACAAAAACCGTATGACTTTAAAGCAGGAGTCTCTCATAGGGCCCTGTAGCACAACTTTGCATAGCCCCTCTTCCACACCCTGTTTCCCAGTATGCATGCCCCCAAGGCTAGAAAATTCAAAGTAGATGGGTAACATTTAGGCTACGTCTACACGACGACATTTGTCGCGCGACAATTTTTATAATGGCAGTCTATGGTGTCGCACTGCAACATACTGCGACGCAACAGTCGCAGAAAATCCATTCGAGATGGATTTTTCTGCGACTGTTGCGTCGCAGTCGCAGCATGTTGGAGTGCGACACCATAGACTGCCATTATAAAAATTGTCGCGCGACATTAGTGCAACAAAATGTTGCGCTACAAATGTTGCAGTGTAGTTGTGCCCTATCTGTTGCGCGACTTATTGTCGTCGTGTAGACGTAGCCTTAGGCCTCTTGCACACGGCCGTATGTATTTTGCAGTCTGCAATAAGCGTATCCGCAAAATATACGGATGTCGTCCGTGTGCCTTCCGTATTTTGCGGAACGGAACAGCTGGCCCCTAATAGAACAGTACTATCCTTGTCCTATTATTGTCCGCATAAAGTTCCACCTTTTAGCGGAACGTATATATGTAAATACGTAAACTGAATGCACACTGAGTACCTTCCGTTTTTTTGCAGACCCATTAAAAATGAATGGTTCTGCTTACGGTCCGCAAAAAAAGCAGAACGGAAAGAAAATACATTCGTGTGCAAGAGGTCTTATGCAAAGAATGCTAGGCTTAAAGGGAACCTGTCACCGGGATTTTGGGTATAGAGCTGAGGACCTAGGTTGCTAGATGGCCTCTAGCACATCCGCAATACCCAGTCCCCATAGCTCTGTGTGCTTTTATTGTGTAAAAAAACTGATTTGATACATATGCAAATTAACCTGAGATGAGTCCTGTCCCTGACCCATCTCACGTATAGTACTCATCTCAGGTTCATTTGCATATGTATCAAATTGCATATGTATCATCTAGCAACCCATGTCCTCGGCTCTATACACAAAATCCCGGTGACAGGTTCCCTTTAAGTGAAGTGCTCCATCCGAAACTGATTCGCTTGAAAACTTCATTTACAATATCTCCTCCGTAGTGCGCTAAAATGTATGGACTCCGCTGAGGTCTGGCAAATCTTGCCGCAAATAACGCGAGACTTGCATCGTCTCGTGTCTATGATGTCACAGTTCGTTTATGCACATAAATTACTGTTCCAAAATCCGAAGCTGAACCCAGCTCTTTTAATGAGATTTAAATAATTACACCTTTAAATAATTTATATGTGCATAAAGGAAGTGTTACCTCATAGACGCGAGACGAAGCAAGTCTTGCGTTATTTACCGTTATTTTCAAACAAATCGGGTTTGGCTAGAACAAGCCGAACCCGATTCGGCCCAAGCCTACTTAGGGCTCTTTCACACCATGTTTCTGTTAAGGCTACTTTCACACTCGCGTTTGGTGCGGATCCGTCATGGATCTGCACAGACGGATCCGTTCAGATAATACAACCGCATGCATCCGTCCAGAACGGATCAGTTTTATTATCTGTAACATAGCCAAGATGGATCTGTCTTGAACACCATTAAAAGTCCAATGGAGGACTGATCCGTTCCTATTGTGTCATAGAAAACTGATCCGTCCCCATTGACTTACATTGTGTGCCGGAACGGATCCGTTTGACTCTGCTTCGTCAGGAAGACAGAAAAACGCTGCAAGCAGCGTTTTGGTGTCCGCCTCCACAGTGAAATGGAGACTTATCGGAGGTAAACTGATGCATTCTGAGCGGATCCTTTTCCATTCAGAATACATTAGGGCAAAATTGATCCGTTTTGGACCGCTTTTGAGAGCCCTGAAATGGATCTCGCAAACGGAAAGCCAAAACGCCAGTGTGAAAGTAGCCTAAGCTCGGTGGGGCAAACAGTTGTCGTTACTCTGCACTGCCTCACTGATCGGACATTAATGACCTCTCCTGAAGATGGGTCACCTATGTCTTTGCACTGCACAACCCCTTTAACTGATACCCAGGCTCTATAGAAAAAAACTGATGCCAAAAGTCCATTAGTTTTGTCTGTTGTACTTCTGTCGGTTTTATTTTTTTGTACTGGATGCGAAAATGCAGATGTCTGAGCTTTTCCATCCTACAAAAAAACAAAAAAAATCTGCAGCACTTTCAATTGCAATGATCTTGCAATAAAAAAATGAAAAGTAATAATCGTCATTTAAACTGATTGCACACACTTAGCATCCGTTTTTTCAATCAGTTCTGAATCCATTTAAAAAAAAAAACATGATCGACCTCCCACGAACACGACCCTTGTCCAGAAAGGGACCCATTCAAGTTGCTGTCCCCAATGCACAGAACGGCTGAGCAATGGCCGTGTGCACGAGGCCTTACTGAATGGGCTGTTTGTTGCTTTGTACATGATCTCTTAAGGGGAAGGTGGCATCAGAAAATGACTTATTGTTTTTAGAGAATTATTCATGTTTTTAATTTTCCATGTATCTATATAAAAAACAGAAAAATCTAGCAGTTTTTGCACTGGCCACTAAACTTATATCAGCTCTGTATAGATAACGCAGGATCCACCATTCACAATAGGTGATATCACAGCTTATCTACCCCCTCCTGACCTCTGCACAGGTCAGAGTATGTCTAGAAAATCTCCTATAGAAGTCAGTGAGGTCCCCTCCTGTCTTTTGTGTCTATGGCCATGGAGCTGCTGTAAAGCATATCTCTAAATGCTGGTAACAACTACTCAGAAAAGATGGCCGCCCCCATAATCCTGTTTAGGAAATAGAATAAAAAAAAAAAAATCTGTAATAGCAACACTTTTTATTTTACTATCTGGTTGTAACTTATAGAAAGATCATCATTTTGGTGCCACATCCCCTTTAATGTCTTGGTCTTGTGGACCTTGCCGTGTGTCCTTTCGCAGGTACTGTTACTGCTGGGACACATGGCCATTTTTGCCATGCTATTGCTGAGAGGGTTGGCATTCCCTTCCCGGGATTACGTCATGATCCGGACATGCCACGATCAGCAGACAGAACATGATCTCCAGGATTAGGAGTTGCTGTTAGATCGGTTTCCTACGGCGTGAAAGCTACAAGGTCACATTTCATATTTTAAATGCCGCTTTTGCTTTGACAGGTTACTCATATTAATTACTCGGGACTTATTTTTATTCGCCATTTTTCTAAGGTGTGGGGTTTACTGTGTATCGCACATATTCTTGACTCCTTTAGCAGTTGACTGAAAAACAAAGTAAAAAATATATATACACTGCTCAAAAAAATAAAGGGAACACTTAAACAACACAATGTAACTCCAAGTCAATCACACTTCTGTGAAATCAAACTGTCCACTTAGGAAGCAACACTGAGTGACAATCAATTTCACATGCTGTTGTGCAAATGGGATAAACAGGTGGAAATTATAGGCAATTAGCAAGACCCCCCCCAATAAAGGAGTGGTTCTGCAGGTGGTGACTTCTCAGTTCATATGCTTCCTGGCTGATGTTTTGGTCACTTTTGAATGCTGGCGGTGCTTTCACTCTAGTGGTAGCATGAGACGGAGTCTACAACCCACACAAGTGGCTCAGGTAGTGCAGCTTATCCAGGATGGCACATCAATGCGAGCTATGGCAAGAAGGTTTGCTGTGTCTGTCAGCGTAGTGTCCAGAGCATGGAGGCGCTACCAGGAGACCGGCCAGTACATCAGGAGACATGGAGGAGGCCGTAGGAGGACAACAACCCAGCAGCAGGACCGTTACGTCCGCCTTTGTGCAAGGAGGAACAGGAGGAGCACTGCCAGAGCCCTGCAAAATGACCTCCAGCAGGCCACAAATGTGCATGTGTCTGCTCAAACGGTCAGAAACAGACTCCATGAGGGTGATATGAGGGCCCGACGTCCACAGGTGGGGGTTGTGCTTACAGCCCAACACCGTGCAGGACGTTTGGCAGTTGCCAGAGAACACCAAGATTGGCAAATTCGCCACTGGCGCCCCCTGTGCTGTTCACAGATGAAAGCAGGTTCACACTGAGCACATGTGACAGACGTGACAGAGTCTGGAGATGCCGTGGAGAACGTTCTGCTGCCTGCAACATCCTCCAGCATGACCGGTTTGGCATTGGGTCAGTAATGGTGTGGGGTGGCATTTCTTTGGAGGGCCGCACAGCCCTCCATGTGCTCGCCAGAGGTAGCCTGACTGCCATTAGGTACCGAGATGAGATCCTCAGACCCCTTGTGAGACCATATGCTGGTGCGGTTGGCCCTGGGTTCCTCCTAATGCAAGACAATGCTAGACCTCATGTGGCTGGAGTGTGTCAGCAGTTCCTGCAAGACGAAGGCATTGATGCTATGGACTGGCCCGCCCATTCCCCAGACCTGAATCCAATTGAGCACATCTGGGACATCATGTCTCGCTCTATCCACCAACGTCATGTTGCACCACAGACTGTCAAGGATTGGCAGATGCTTTAGTCCAGGTCTGGGAGGAGATCCCTCAGGAGACCGTCCGCCACCTCATCAGGAGCATGCACAGGCGGTGTAGGGAGGTCATACAGGCACGTGGAGGCCACACACACTACTGAGCCTCATTTGGACTTGTTTTAAGGACATTACATCAAAGTTGGATCAACCTGTAGTGTGTTTTTCCACTTTAATTTTGAGTGTGACTCCAAATCCAGACCTCCATGGGTTGAAAAATTTGATTACCATTTTTAAATTTTTGTGTGATTTTGTTGTCAGCACATTCAACTATGTAAAGAACAAAGTATTTCAGAAGAATATTTAATTAACTCAGATCTAGGATGTGTTATTTTTGTGTTCCCTTTATTTTTTTGAGCAGTGTATATATGTCTGTACGGCGACTTTGACGAAGCAGTATTTGTTAGCCAAAGCTAGGGGTTGGTCCAAAGATGCAAATTTTTCTATTGGGGTATGACCACATGTAGTACTTTCAGCGGGCGCATGACAGGGGTTCTTCCGCTGCAATACAGCTACTAATAATGCATCACAAATTGGTTTATGCTGCGGCTTTTTCTCCCTAGTGTGTGGATGGGATTTCTGAAGTCTCGTCCACTTTGCCTGTACTCTAAATACTTCGGATTTTACACACACAAATTCTGCCGCAAGTGGCAGGTACCCTAAGGCCGCCTGCACACGAGTGCGGGAGAACGCATATAAGATCCTTGCAAATTTCAGTGTTTCTGCAGCCTATCTGCACTGAAATCTGCAGTGTCTAGCAGCGTTTTTTGGTGCAGTTTTACTGCAAATCTCAGCCTTCCATTGAAAAATGTGAAATCTGCAGCTAAAACTGCAAACATAATTGACATGCTGAGGATTAGGAAATCCGCACAGAAAAAAATCTGTAAAGTGTACATGAGATTAGCCTACTCACACGTCGCTGGTACTGTTAACCCCATGTACTCTGGAACGTGTGCAGGTGGGCGACACTGGCCGCAGCCAGGATCACTGAGTAGCGATGTTCTCGAAGAAATGCATGGGATCGCTGCGGTAGTCACAAGAAATCCAACATGGCCCCAGCCTAAGGGTACCTGCATATGAGTGCAGGTTTTAAAACAGAAATACCACACAGATTATTGTGCGGATTTCTGTGTTTTGGTTTTGGTTGCAGATTTGGGCTCATGCACACGACTGTATGATGGCTGTGCCCGTGTTGCAACCTGCAAACAGCGGGTCTGCAATATACAGGCACTGGCCTTGTGTGCACCATATTCACTTGAATGGGACCGTAATCCAGAAGATACAGTGCGGTGTGGAACGGAGACACAGATCGGAAGCCCGTGGAGGGCCTCTGTTTGTTTTCTTTCCGTGCCTCTGCGGACTGTCGGATGCAAATTAACTTGAATGGGGTCCGCGTCGGCAGACGGCGGGCATACTGTGGGTCCCCTTGCTTTGCGGTCCGCGGTTGTGTGCATGAGGCCTTTGATGCAGCGTTTCCACAGATCTCGCCCTTGCATTGCAAAGGGTGATATCCGCACAAAAAATTGCACAAACAATTGACAAGCTGCAGATTTCGAAATCCGCATGGCGGGTCAATTTCCTCACAGGAAGAAAAGCAAAGTGAACATGAGATTTGTCTAATCCCATTCACTTTGCAGGTACTGTATTACTCTTCTGCTGAAAATACTTGAGTAATTAGCAATGTGTGCAGGCAGCTTACTACTCTCTCTGCAGGTTCCGCTCCTGCTTTTGGCCTACCAATATTTATTCAATGTTTAAAGGGGTTCTGCAGTTTGTTTAAACTGATGATCTATCCTCTGGATAGATGATCGGTGGGGGTTTGACACCTGGGACTCCCGCCGATCAGCTGTTTATCGCAGGCCCAGTGTTGTCACGACTTGTATCAACTTGCCTGGGCGCGGCTAAGCTCCATTCAAGTGAACAGAGCTTAGCCGCGCCCAGGCCATTGATACTAATCGTGACGTCACTGGGCTTGCAGTAAACAGCGAGAAGGCCGCATCGTTACTGCCAGCGCTGCTGCCTTCTCAAACAGCTGATCGGCGGGGGTCCCGGGTGTCGGACACCCGCCGATCAGATGCTGATGATCTATCCAGAGGATAGATAATCAGTTAAAACAAACTGCAGAACCCCTTTAAATCCACAGAAGTTTCAGTTGCAAAAATTACATGTAATTTATGCATTTTTTTTTTTTTTTTTTTTGCCGTGGACCTTTCTTGGTCACAAATCCTTTCGGGATTTTATATATATATAATATATATATATATATTTTTACATACTGTTACACACACTTTGGAGTCCCTGTAAAGTGGATCTCCTGCCAGATGATCTGTCTTCAGCTCCAGTGAGACGGGGATATATTTGGAGTGTTACAATCTACTCGGGGAGATGGGGGTCTCAGATTATATCAATTATAGAAGTCTGGTTGAAAGTCTCTAGGTTAGAAGGGAGAAGAACAGCCACCATTTCTATGTATGGATTTGTACAGGATGCAGGTATATCCGTTTCTGCATATGGATTTCTGTAGGATGCAGGTACGTGGGGATTTATATAGGATGCAGATGTGTAAATGGATATAAATCTACATTCAGCTACCACTGAAATAGATGGCGTCCTATTCAGCTGAAGTAGATGTTGTGGGATGGTCTGTGACTTGCTCTTCTCATTCTGCATTCTGGTGCCTTATTGGGGCATGTTCATACGTAGCCGGTTCCTTTACATCGTTCCGTACATGAGAATGGGGTTGTTTTTGTAGCATATGTTTGAATTTTTACAAATGCAATCCTTGAAATTTCTGTAACAAATTGTGTGCGTGTGACTATATCGTATAGTAGTGCTCGAAATGAGTTTCCTCCTAACAATAGTTTTGCGATTCGGCAAACGTAATTCCCTTTGTAATGTCTTTTGATAGGGGACGTTGATGTGGAGGAATCCACCGCACGTTTTTAGTGGGAGGCGACTATGTGACTGCTCCAAGAAAAGGACATGTCACAACCATGCTAGGAAAGGATAATAAATTGCACTCGCATGAGCATGGTGTCCCATTGAATAGTCTCCCAACGGCTTTTTGGCACGGAATCTCTGCCATGAACTGCAGTGTGAACGGCCACTTAGGGTGGCGCCACATACAGCGTGGCCAGATTGGTGCCTGTAGAGAATTATAAAATACATCACAAAGAAAAATTATTTTTTTTCAGTTTCTGTATATATTTTCTAATTATTTAATAGAAATTGATACAAATGAGAGAGAAGTTTGTTTATATAAAGGGAAACAGTCACCATGAGCTGCAGGCAGCAGGTTATAGAGCCGGAGGAGCTGAGCAGATTTATGTACAGGTTTATGGGAAGTACTTCAGTAAAGCTTGTAATTTAAACCTCTGCTCTTTTCATGCCTGTCATATGGGCGGTTCCACTCACTGTCAATCACTGAGTGTCTCCGCCCACATGACTAAAAAGAGCAGAGGTTTATATGTATAAATTACCAGCTTTACTGAATCATTTCCCATAAAACAATATATCAATCTGCTCAGCTCCTCCTGCTCTATAACCTGCTGCCTGCATTTTCATGGTGACTGAGTCCCTTTAATACCAAGATCCGTCAGCAGCAGATTGTTGACTGTGGCTGTTCAGCTCTGTATTGCTCCTCATAATGGAGAAAGCTTTAACAGTGTTTAACTGTTACATTTGGGCTAGGCATGCACGATATATCGCCAAAGCAATCGTATCGCTATAATTGACGATTGCGCTATGGCGATTTGGCAGACCCAAAAATGCTGCGATTACCTATACACAGATGGAGGAGGGGCTGGGGGCCGGCATCTATATTAGGAATGACAGCGGGGACTGGTGCAGTCCCTGTATTCTAATGCACCGGCCCCGCTCACTGTAGTATAATATTATCTAACATGTAGGCATTGTTAAAATATAATCCTGTATAATCCAGCTGTATTACTTACAGCTAAGTGAGGGAGGACGGGCGGGCGACGCGTCACTCACTAAGTCATGCACCGCCTGCTTCATTCATAAAGCCTGCCTCCTCCCTCCTCTCCTACTGTAAGTAATACAGCTGGATTATACAAGGTTATTATATTTTAACAAAGCCTACATGTTAGATAATATTATACAACAGTGAGCGGGGCCGGTGCATTAGAATACAGGGACTGCATCGGTCCCCGCTGTCATTCCTAATACAGATGCCGTCCCCCAGCCCCTTTACACTGCAGGGACACTATTTTATGGCAGGAATCTGTGGATGGCACATAGCATAAGATGCTATATATGTGTCATCCACAGATTCCCCCTGCCCCCATCACAGTGCCATCCAGAGATCCCCCCCCATAAGTGTCATCCAGAGATTCCTCCCCCCCCATAACAGTGATCCCTCATAACAGTGTCATCCACAGACCCCCCCCCTCCATAACAGTGTCATCCACAGACCCCCCCCCCCCTCCATAACAGTGCCATCCACAGACCCCCCCCCCCCTCCATAACAGTGCCATCCACAGACCCCCCTTCCTTCCATAACAGTGCCATCCACAGACCCCCCCTCCATAACAGTGCCATCCACAGACCCCCCCTCCATAACAGTGCCATCCACAGACCCCCCCCCTCCATAACAGTGCCATCCACAGACCCCCTCCCCCTCCATAACAGTGCCATCCACAGACCCCCTCCCCCTCCATAACAGTGCCATCCACAGACCCCCTCCATAACAGTGCCATCCACAGACCCCCTCCCCCTCCATAACAGTGCCATCCACAGACCCCCTCCATAACAGTGCCATCCACAGACCCCCTCCATAACAGTGCCATCCACAGACCCCCCCCTCCATAACAGTGCCATCCACAGACCCCCTCCATAACAGTGCCATCCACAGACCCCCTCCCCCTCCATAACAGTGCCATCCACAGACCCCCTCCCCCTCCATAACAGTGCCATCCACAGATTCCCCCTCCCCCTCCATAACAGTGCCATCCACAGACCCCCATCCCTCCATAACAGTGCCATCCACAGATCCCCCTCCCCCTCCATAACAGTGCCATCCACAGATCCCCCTCCCCCTCCATAACAGTGCCATCCACAGACCCCCCTCCCCCTCCATAACAGTGCCATCCACAGATTCCCCCTCCCCCTCCATAACAGTGCCATCCACAGACCCCCATCCCTCCATAACAGTGCCATCCACAGATTCCCCCTCCCCCTCCATAACAGTGCCATCCACAGATTCCCCCTCCCCCTCCATAACAGTGCCATCCACAGATCCCCCTCCCCCTCCATAACAGTGCCATCCACAGATTCCCCCCTCCCCCTCCATAACAGTGCCATCCACAGATTCCCCCTCCCCCTCCATAACAGTGCCATCCACAGATTCCCCCTCCCCCTCCATAACAGTGCCATCCACAGATTCCCCCTCCCCCTCCATAACAGTGCCATCCACAGATTCCCCCTCCCCCTCCATAACAGTGCCATCCACAGATTCCCCCTCCATAACTGTGCCATCCACAGATTCCCCCTCCCCCTCCATAACTGTGCCATCCACAGATTCCCCATCCCCCTCCATAACTGTGCCATCCACAGATTCCCCATCCCCCTCCATAACTGTGCCATCCACAGATTCCCCATCCCCTCCATAACTGTGCCATCCACAGATTCCCCATCCCCCTCCATAACTGTGCCATCCACAGATTCCCCATCCCCCTCCATAACTGTGCCATCCACAGATTCCCCATCCCCCTCCATAACTGTGCCATCCACAGATTCCCCATCCCCCTCCATAACTGTGCCATCCACAGATTCCCCATCCCCCTCCATAACTGTGCCATCCACAGATTCCCCATCCCCCTCCATAACTGTGCCATCCACAGATTCCCCATCCCCCTCCATAACTGTGCCATCCACAGATTCCCCATCCCCCTCCATAACTGTGCCATCCACAGATTCCCCCATCCCCCTCCATAACTGTGCCATCCACAGATTCCCCATCCCCCCTCCATAACTGTGCCATCCACAGATTCCCCATCCCCCTCCATAACTGTGCCATCCACAGATTCCCCATCCCCCTCCATAACTGTGCCATCCACAGATTCCCCATCCCCCTCCATAACTGTGCCATCCACAGATTCCCCATCCCCCTCCATAACTGTGCCATCCACAGATTCCCCATCCCCCTCCATAACTGTGCCATCCACAGATTCCCCATCCCCCTCCATAACTGTGCCATCCACAGATTCCCCATCCCCCTCCATAACTGTGCCATCCACAGATTCCCCATCCCCCTCCATAACTGTGCATCCACAGATTCCCCATCCCCCTCCATAACTGTGCCATCCACAGACCCCCATCCCCCTCCATAACTGTGCCATCCACAGATTCCCCATCCCCCTCCATAACTGTGCCATCCACAGATTCCCCATCCCCCTCCATAACTGTGCCATCCACAGATTCCCCATCCCCCTCCATAACTGTGCCATCCACAGATTCCCCATCCCCCTCCATAACTGTGCCATCCACAGATTCCCCATCCCCCTCCATAACTGTGCCATCCACAGATTCCCCATCCCCCTCCATAACTGTGCCATCCACAGATTCCCCATCCCCCTCCATAACTGTGCCATCCACAGATTCCCCATCCCCCTCCATAACTGTGCCATCCACAGATTCCCCCTCCCCCTCCATAACTGTGCCATCCACAGATTCCCCCTCCCCCTCCATAACTGTGCCATCCACAGATTCCCCCTCCCCCTCCATAACTGTTGCCATCCACAGATTCCCCCTCCCCCTCCATAACTGTGCCATCCACAGATTTCCCCCTCCCCCTCCATAACTGTGCCATCCACAGATTCCCCCTCCCCCTCCATAACTGTGCCATCCACAGATTCCCCTCCCCCTCCATAACTGTGCCATCCACAGATTCCCCCTCCCCCTCCATAACTGTGCCATCCACAGATTCCCCCTCCCCCTCCATAACTGTGCCATCCACAGATTCCCCCTCCCCCTCCATAACTGTGCCATCCACAGATTCCCCCTCCCCCTCCATAACTGTGCCATCCACAGATTCCCCCTCCCCCTCCATAACTGTGCCATCCACAGATTCCCCCCTCCCCCTCCATAACTGTGCCATCCACAGATTCCCCCTCCCCCTCCATAACGCTGCCATCCACAGATTCCCCCTCCCCCTCCATAACTGTGCCATCCACAGATTCCCCCTCCCCCTCCATAACTGTGCCATCCACAGATTCCCCCTCCCCCTCCATAACTGTGCCATCCACAGATTCCCCCTCCCCCTCCATAACGCTGCCATCCACAGATTCCCCCTCCCCCTCCATAACGCTGCCATCCACAGATTCCCCCCTCCCCCTCCATAACTCTGCCATCCACAGATTCCCCCTCCCCCTCCATAACTCTGCCATCCACAGATTCCCCCTCCCCCTCCATAACTCTGCCATCCACAGATTCCCCCTCCCCCTCCATAACTCTGCCATCCACAGATTCCCCCTCCATAACTCTGCCATCCACAGATTCCCCCTCCCCCTCCATAACTCTGCCATCCACAGATTCCCCCTCCCCCTCCATAACTCTGCCATCCACAGATTCCCCCTCCCCCTCCATAACTCTGCCATCCACAGATTCCCCCTCCCCCTCCATAACTCTGCCATCCACAGATTCCCCCTCCCCCTCCATAACTCTGCCATCCACAGATTCCCCCTCCCCCTCCATAACTCTGCATCCACAGATTCCCCCTCCCCTCCATAACTCTGCCATCCACAGATTCTCCCCTCCCCCTCCATAACTCTGCCATCCACAGATTCCCCCTCCCCCTCCATAACTCTGGCCATCCACAGATTCCCCCTCCCCCTCCATAACTCTGCCATCCACAGATTCCCCCCCCCCCCCCCTCCATAACTCTGCCATCCACAGATTCCCCCTCCCCCTCCATAACACTGCCATCCACAGATTCCCCCTCCCCCTCCATAACTCTGCCATCCACAGATTCCCCCTCCCCCTCCATAACTCTGCCAGCCACAGATTCCCCCTCCCCCTCCATAACTCTGCCATCCACAGATTCCCCCTCCCCCTCCATAACTCTGCCATCCACAGATTCCCCCTCCCCCTCCATAACTCTGCCATCCACAGATTCCCCTCCCCCTCCATAACTCTGCATCCACAGATTCCCCCCTCCCCCTCCATAACTCTGGCCATCCACAGATTCCCCCTCCCCCTCCATAACTCTGCCATCCACAGATTCCCCCTCCCCCTCCATAACTCTGCCATCCACAGATTCCCCCTCCCCCCCTCCATAACTCTGCCATCCACAGATTCCCCCTCCCCCTCCATAACTCTGCCATCCACAGATTCCCCCCCCCCCTCCATAACTCTGCCATCCACAGATTCCCCCTCCCCCTCCATAACTCTGCCATCCACAGATTCCCCCTCCCCCTCCATAACTCTGCCATCCACAGATTTCCCCCTCCCCCTCCATAACTCTGCCATCCACAGATTCCCCCTCCCCCTCCATAACTCTGCCATCCACAGATTCCCCTCCCCCTCCATAACTCTGCCATCCACAGATTCCCCCTCCCCCTCCATAACTCTGCCATCCACAGATTCCCCCTCCCCCTCCATAACTCTGCCATCCACAGATTCCCCCTCCCCCTCCATAACTCTGCCATCCACAGATTCCCCCTCCCCCCTCCATAACTCTGCCATCCACAGATTCCCCCTCCCCCTCCATAACTCTGCCATCCACAGATTCCCCCTCCCCCTCCATAACTCTGCCATCCACAGATTCCCCCTCCCCCTCCATAACTCTGCCATCCACAGATTCCCCCTCCCCCTCCATAACTGTGCCATCCACAGATTCCCCCTCCCCCTCCATAACTCTGCCATCCACAGATTCCCCCTCCCCCTCCATAACTCTGCCATCCACAGATTCCCCCTCCCCCTCCATAACTCTGCCATCCACAGATTCCCCCTCCCCCTCCATAACTCTGCCATCCACAGATTCCCCCTCCCCCTCCATAACTCTGCCATCCACAGATTCCCCCTCCCCCTCCATAACTCTGCCATCCACAGATTCCCCCTCCCCCTCCATAACTCTGCCATCCACAGATTCCCCCTCCCCCTCCATAACTCTGCCATCCACAGATTCCCCCTCCCCCTCCATAACTCTGCCATCCACAGATTCCCCCTCCCCCTCCATAACTCTGCCATCCACAGATTCCCCCTCCCCCTCCATAACTCTGCCATCCACAGATTCCCCCTCCCCCTCCATAACTCTGCCATCCACAGATTCCCCCTCCCCCTCCATAACTCTGCCATCCACAGATTCCCCCTCCCCCTCCATAACTCTGCCATCCACAGATTCCCCCTCCCCCTCCATAACTCTGCCATCCACAGATTCCCCCTCCCCTCCATAACTCTGCCATCCACAGATTCCCCCTCCCCCTCCATAACTCTGCCATCCACAGATTCCCCCTCCCCCTCCATAACTCTGCCATCCACAGATTCCCCCTCCCCCTCCATAACGCTGCCATCCACAGATTCCCCCTCCCCCTCCATAACTCTGCCATCCACAGATTCCCCCTCCCCCTCCATAACGCTGCCATCCACAGATTCCCCCTCCCCCTCCATAACGCTGCCATCCACAGACCCCCATCCCTCCATAACTCTGCCATCCACAGATTCCCCCTCCCCCTCCATAACTCTGCCATCCACAGATTCCCCCTCCCCCTCCATAACTCTGCCATCCACAGATTCCCCCTCCCCCTCCATAACTCTGCCATCCACAGATTCCCCCTCCCCCTCCATAACGCTGCCATCCACAGATTCCCCCTCCCCCTCCATAACGCTGCCATCCACAGATTCCCCCTCCCCCTCCATAACTCTGCCATCCACAGATTCCCCCTCCCCCTCCATAACTCTGCCATCCACAGATTCCCCCTCCCCCTCCATAACTCTGCCATCCACAGATTCCCCCTCCCCCTCCATAACTCTGCCATCCACAGATTCCCCCCCCCCCTCCATAACTCTGCCATCCACAGATTCCCCCTCCCCCTCCATAACTCTGCCATCCACAGATTCCCCCTCCCCCTCCATAACTCTGCCATCCACAGATTCCCCCTCCCCCTCCATAACGCTGCCATCCACAGATTCCCCCTCCCCCTCCATAACTCTGCCATCCACAGATTCCCCCTCCCCCTCCATAACTCTGCCATCCACAGATTCCCCCTCCCCCTCCATAACTCTGCCATCCACAGATTCCCCCTCCCCCTCCATAACTCTGCCATCCACAGATTCCCCCTCCCCCTCCATAACTCTGCCATCCACAGATTCCCCCTCCCCCTCCATAACTCTGCCATCCACAGATTCCCCCTCCCCCTCCATAACTCTGCCATCCACAGATTCCCCCTCCCCCCCCATAACTCTGCCATCCACAGATTCCCCCTCCCCCTCCATAACTGTGCCATCCACAGATTCCCCCTCCCCCTCCATAACTCTGCCATCCACAGATTCCCCCTCCCCCTCCATAACTCTGCCATCCACAGATTCCCCCTCCCCCTCCATAACTCTGCCATCCACAGATTCCCCCTCCCCCTCCATAACTCTGCCATCCACAGATTCCCCCTCCCCCTCCATAACTCTGCCATCCACAGATTCCCCCTCCCCCTCCATAACTGTGCCATCCACAGATTCCCCCTCCCCCTCCATAACTGTGCCATCCACAGATTCCCCCTCCCCCTCCATAACTGTGCCATCCACAGATTCCCCCTCCCCCTCCATAACTGTGCCATCCACAGATTCCCCCTCCCCCTCCATAACTGTGCCATCCACAGACCCCCATCCCTCCATAACTGTGCCATCCACAGATTCCCCCTCCCCCTCCATAACTGTGCCATCCACAGATTCCCCCTCCCCCTCCATAACGCTGCCATCCACAGATTCCCCCTCCCCCCCATAACTGTGCCATCCACAGATTCCCCCTCCCCCTCCATAACTGTGCCATCCACAGATTCCCCCTCCCCCTCCATAACTGTGCCATCCACAGATTCCCCCTCCCCCTCCATAACTGTGCCATCCACAGATTCCCCCTCCCCCTCCATAACTGTGCCATCCACAGATTCCCCCTCCCCCTCCATAACTGTGCCATCCACAGATTCCCCCTCCCCCTCCATAACTGTGCCATCCACAGATTCCCCCTCCCCCCTCCATAACTGTGCCATCCACAGATTCCCCCTCCCCCTCCATAACTGTGCCAATAGACCTCTAGCACAATTCCCTTAAAATATCGTTATCGCAATCGCACAAAATTCCTGTATCGTGCAGCCCTAATTTGGGCTAAATGTATTTGTGTGTGGATGTTCTTCACTCTACAGATTTAGAGAGATGTCTGTCTCGGACAGCTGGTGATGGCTGAGCTGTAGGTCGTGTGTCTTCTCCTATGCGGACTCGTGAGATTTGTACTTATAAGTTCAATTAGTGACTAGGTGTGACCTAAGAGCAGGGCAGCCGCGGGTGTCTAGGGGCGAGTGCCACTAAGCGTTCTGCACAAAAACTTAGCTCTTTCACTTTGATATTTATCGTTCCTCACAAAGCTCCAGTTATACCAGCCCAGCAGGATCAGCTTCCTAGTGTTCACCTACACGACTTGTATCAGTAATGGTGCCTATGGTATCGCATAATGTGCGGATGGACTACACCTAGAGAAAGTGAAGCACTCTCTATAGCAGAATGCCAGCTGGAACTGGCCGTGGAGATACACGTAATACTAGCCCACACCGTCCCATCCAGTCTGCATTCTGGTTATTATTAGAGCCTGTGTAACGCTACACATGGGCACCGTGTGACACACATACTGCTTTACAGGTGAAATATCGTGCAAAAGTCCATTTATTTCAGTAATGCAAAGTAAAAGGAATTGCATTAATGCAGCTTAAAATTAGAATTTTGTCAAAAGGTTCATTATTCTAGGCTCAAAGTGTCACACTCTAGTCAGCTAATTAATCCGTACCCCCTGAGCAAAGGGTATCTCAAAATTGTGACTTTGGGGTTTCATAAGCTGTAAGCCATAATCATCCAAATTATAACAAATAAAGGCTTGAAATATCTCGCTTTGCATGTGATGAGTCTATCTCATACAGTTGCAAGAAAAAAAGTATGTGAACCCTTAGGAATGATATGGATTTCTGCACAAATTGGTCATAAAATGTGATCTGATCTTCATCTAAGTCACAACAATAGACAATCACAGTCTGCTTAAACTAATAACACACAAAGAATTAAATGTTACAATGTTTTTATTGAACACACCATGTAAACATTAACAGTGCAGGTGGAAAAAGTATGTGAACCCTTGGATTTAATAACTGGTTGAACCTCCTTTGGCAGCAATAACTTCCACCAAACGTTTCCTGTAGTTGCAGATCAGATGTGCACAACGGTCAGGAGTAATTCTTGACCATTCCTCTTTACAGAACTGTTTCAGTTCAGCAATATTCTTGGGATGTCTGGTGTGAATCGCTTTCTTGAGGTCATGCCACAGCATCTCAATTGGGTTGAGGCCAGGACTCTGACTGGGCCACTCCAGAAGGAGTATTTTCTTCTGGTTAAGCCATTCTGTTGTTGATTTACTTCTATCCTTTGGGTCGTTGTCCTGTTGCATCACCCATCTTCTGTTGAGCTTCAGCTGGTGGACAGATGGCCTTAAGTTCTCCTGCAAAATGTCTTGATAAACTTGGGAATTCATTTTTCCTTCGATGATAGCATTCCGTCCAGACCCTGACGCAGCAAAGCAGCCCCAAACCATGATGCCCCCACCACCATACTTCACAGTTGGGATGAGGTTTTGATGTTGGTGTGCTGTGCCTCTTTTCCTCCACACATAGCGTTGTGTGTTTCTTCCAAACAACTCAACTTTGGTTTCATCTGTCCACAGAATATTTTGCCAGTACTGCTGTGGAACATCCAGGTGCTCTTGTGCAAACTGTAAAAGTGCAGCAATGTTTTTTTTGGACAGCAGTGGCTTCCTCTGTGGTATCCTCCCATGAAATCCATTCTTGTTTAGTGTTTTACGTATCGTAGATTCGCTAACATGGATGTTGGCATATGCCAGAGACTTTTGTAAGTCTTTAGCTGACACTCTAGGATTCTTCTTCACCTCATTGAACAGTCTGCGTTGTGCTCTTGCAGTCATCTTTACAGGACGGCCACTCCTAGGGAGAGTAGCAGCAGTGCTGAACTTTCTCCATTTATAGACAATTTGTCTTACCGTGGACTGATGAACAGCAAGGCTTTTGGAGATACTTTTATAACCCTTTCCAGCTTTATGTAAGTCAACAGTTCTTAATCGTAGGTCTTCTGAGAGCTCTTTTGTGCGAGGCATCATTCACATCAGGCAATGCTTCTTGTGAAAAGCAAACCCAGAACTGGTGTGTGTTTTTTATAGGGCAGGGCAGCTGTAACCAACACCTCCAATCTCATCTCATTGATTGTTCTCCAGTTGGCTGACACCTCACTCCAATTAGCTCTTGGAGATGTCATTAGTCTAGGGGTTCACATACTTTTTCCACCTGCACTGTAAATGTTTACATGGTGTGTTCAATAAAAACATGGTAACATTTAATTCTTTGTGTGTTATTAGTTTAAGCAGACTGTGATTGTCTATTGTTGTGACTTAGATGAAGATCAGATGACATTTTATGACCAATTTGTGCAGAAATCCATAAAATTCCAAAGGGTTCACATACTTTTTCTTGCAACTGTATATTAGTTTCACCTTTAAGTTGCATTACTGAAACAAATAAACTTTGCACGATATTCAAATTTTTGGAGTTTCACCTGTATTATGCCCGAAACTAGCGTAAAAAGGTGCAAACTGTGGGTTTGTGATTTTTTTTTTTTTTTTTTTTTAACACCATTGTGACTAAGTTTAGGGACAGTTGGCATTTTTACGCTGGCCTTGGCAGTTTCTGAAAATGGGTGTGACATGGTCTGGCACATTTATCGTCACTTGTGCTAGTTTTGTGGCATAAATGATGACTACAGTCTGATATTGAGAAAATATATATATAATTAGTCCGCAGCACTACTTGAAAGATAAAAAAAAAATGTGCTTTTTATTCACACATCATGTGACAACATGACGTGTGAATAAATAGCAAATTTTTTTTCATTATTTATTCATCATCCTGAATCGAGGGATTACCGCGGGCACCCTGCTTTTATTTGAGATAAATATCCTCAAATATCCCCCCCCCCCCCAAATTCCAAGGCCCCTCGTATACATTATACTTACCTGCTCCCTAGCATCCGCATCGCTCCAGATCGCTGCACGGCCGCCGCTGCATCTCCCCATCACTCAGATCAAAACATCCTGCGATGGGGGGTGCAGCCATTAGCAGGTCGTGACGGTGACCAGCCTCAAGGGGGTTTGTCCCTGTTGCGGCCTGCTATTGGCTGCTCTCCTTGTCACCAGATGTTTCTATCCGAGTGACAGGGAGATGCATAGGCGGCCAGGGAGCAGGTAAGTATAATGTATAAAAGATGCCCGCGCATGGGGGGGGGTTGGATATTTTACATATCTGATAACCCCTTTAAGTCGAGCACACAGACTGCCAGAGGATGGCACCTAATTTATGATGAGACGTGGGCTAATTCCTAAATTTAAAGGGGTTGTCTCACTTCAGCAAGTGGCATTTATCATGTAAGAAGAGAAAGTTAATACAAGCCACTTACTATTGTATTGTGATTGTCCATATTGCCTCCTTTGCTGGCTGGATTAATTTTTCCATCACATTATACACTGCTCGTTTCCATGGTTACAGACCACCCTGCAATCCAGCTTCAGCGGTGGCTGTACTTGCACACCATAGGAAAGTATGCTTTTTCGTATAGTGTGGAAGCACGACCACCACTGATGGATTGCAGAGTGGTCATAACCATGGAAACTAGCAGTGTATAATGTGATGGAAAAATGAATCTAACCAGCAAAGGAGGCAATATGGACAATCACAATACATTAGTAAGTGCCTTGTATTAACTTTCTCTACATGATAAATGCCACTTACTGAAGTGAGAGAACCCCTTTAAGGGCAGCCTCTGGCAGTGCAGGCGATAATAAGACCGGCATTGCACATGCCAATCTCCTCCATAATGTTATATGAATGAGCAACCTGTGGATCACCAGCATGTTCACATATGTGCAAAGGACATGTTTTATGCGAGTGTTAATACAAAAGAACAGATTGGCTATCGTTTTTTTTTATTTTAAATAATTAATGTTACTCTATTTAGCGATCAACATGTTAGAGGAGCCGTCCTCTCTACTGCCATATCTGTTAAAGTAATACGTTCACATGTCAGTGATTGACGGACCTGTGCTCTACGTGGTTTTTGCACAGAAGCATGATCTAATTTGTCCGTGTTCACAGATCCATTACACCCATCGTAGTCTGTGGGTCAGTGAAAAACATGGAAGCAACAAGGATGCCATCCCAAGTTTCATCCGTGTTTCACAGGACCATAGGAGGAGATGCTATGGTATGGAAATTTAAATTTCATCTGTGCAGTGTCCTTGAATCACGGATGACACACGGAGAGAGCAAGAAAGACCCCCGGACCAAACACAGATCTTTCATGGATGAATCACTGACCATCTCATCACGGATTAGAGTTGTTGCGATACCAAATTTTTGATTCGGTTTCGATACCATGAAAAAGTATTGCGATACTCGATACCATTCGATACCACGCGAAAAAAATAAACAAAAAAAAGCCACGTGCATTCCTCATTTTTAAAAATGGCGAATCGCGCAGTTTTTTATTTTATTTTTTCTGTTCCGGCATTCACCACCTAGATTTTTTTTTTTATATTTTAATAGTTTGGACTTTTCTGACGTGGCGATGTAATATGTTTATTTATATATTTTATATGTGAAATTGGGAAAAGGGGGGTGATTTATACTTCATATTTTAGTGTTTTTGTTTTTTTTTCACTTTTTATTTAATAACTATTTCCCCCCCTTAGGGGCTAGAACCTGGGAATCTTTCATCCCTTTTCCTATTCACCCTGATAGATCTCTATCAGGGTGAATAGGACTCCACACTGTCCCTGCTGCTCTGTGCTTTGTGCACACAGCATCAGGGATGTTACCATGGCAACCAGGGCTTCCTGGCTGCCATGGTAACCGATCGGAGCCCCAGGCTTACACAGCTGGGGCTCCGATCAGAAGCTGCCACTGCACCACCAATGAGGGGGAGTGGAGAGGTCCCTGTGGCCACTGCCACCAATGATTTTAATACTGGAGGGTTGAAAGGGGCCGGCGCACTGTGCCACCAATGATTTTAATGGGATGGGGGGATTGAGGGGGGGGGGGCACACTGCACCACCAATGATTTTACCCCTTTATACAGGAGGCGGGTACTAGCAGATCAGCGGCAGTTAACTGCCGCTGATCGCAGCTCCCTGTCAGGGGCAGGGTGCCGGCAATGCGATTCTGCTGCCGGCACCCGCCTCCTGTATGTGTTAAAGACTGACTACTGTATATGAGTCCAGACTTTCACTATTAGGCCACACAGAGCGGCGCCCAGCGATGTCTCAGCACTCACCATTTAGTCCTGGGCGCCGCTCCGTTCGCCCGCAGTGCCCCATTACTGTCTCCTCTCCTGCTCCACATGCTGCTGATTACTATCGGAGCGATGGGAGGAGACATCAGCTTCACTAGTGGGCGTTCCTTCTCCCTGGCTGTAGCGCTGTCCAATCGCAGCGCAGGGAAAAGGAACGCCCACTAGTGAAGCTGATGTCTCCTCCCATCGCTCCGATAGTAATCCTATCATTGGTGGCGCAGTGCGCCCGCCCCTCCTCCGCCCCTCTCTTCTCATTGCCGCCCCCTCCTCCACCCCCTCTCTTCTCATTGCCGCCCCTCCTCCGCCCCTCTCTCTCATTGCCGCCCCTCCTCCGCCCCTCTCTTCTCATTGGTGGCAGCGGCAGCAGCACAGGGGGAGGGAGGACAGCTTCCTTCTCCCCGTGCTGCTGAGAGAGAACATGAGCGCGCCGATAGCAGCGTGCTCATGTTCAGAGATACTAGACTGCGCAGAAGCGCAGCCCAGTATCGAAAAAAACGGAAATCCCGGTATCGTATCGATACCGGGACAAAAGTATCGATTGGGTATCGAAATTTCGATACCCGCAACAACCCTATCACGGATTACATCATGACATGGACATGTGAATAAGCCGTTAGAACGAAAGAATAGTTATACTCTTCCTCTGTTATTCGTCCTAAAAATGTATATACAGTCAGGTCCATAAATATTGGGCCATTGATACAATTCTAACATTTTTGGCTCTATACGCCACCACAATGGATTTGAAATGAAACGAACAAGATGTGCTTAAGGACCACGGCATTTAAAACTCTTTTACTTATCCAGGCCATTCTGAGATTGTTTTTTCGTCACATATTGTACTTCATTACACTGGTAAAATGAAGTAAAAAAATTCATTTTTATTTATAAAAAAAAATTCCCAAATTTTACCCAAAATTTGGAAAAAATTGCAAATTTCCAAGTTTCAATTTCTCTACTTCTATAATACATAGTAATACCTCCAAAAATAGTTATTACCGTACTTTACATTCCCCATATGTCTACTTCATGTTTGGATCATTTTGGGAATGACATTTTAGTTTTTGGGGACGTTACAGGGCTTAGAAGTTTAGAAGCAAATCTTGACCCCATTCTAGAAACTACACCCCTCAAGGTATTCAAAACTGATTTTACAAACTTTGTTAACCCTTTAGGTGTTGCACAAGAGTTATTGCCAAATGGAGATGAAATTTCAGAATTTCAATTTTTTGGCAGTAAGAAATCAAGGGTTAACAGCCAAACAAAATGCTATATTTATTGCCCCGTTTCTGTAGTTTGCAGGAACACCCCATATGTGGCCGTAAACTACTGTACGGGCACACAGTAGGGCGTAGAGGGAAAGGTGCGCCGTGTGGTTTTTGGAAGGCAGATTTTGCTGGACTGGTTTTTTTGACACCATGTCCCATTTGAAGCCCCCCTGATGCACCCCTAGAGTAGAAACTCCATAAAACTGACCCCATTTTGGAAACTACGGGATAAGGTGGCAGTTTTATCAAATTCAAACAGAATAGTGGTGGCACTACAAATCCCAGAATTCCTAGATCTAGATCTGGATCTGAGACACAAATGTATTTGGGTGATCACTGAGAAGCAGCAACAAGTGGTGCTCAGCCATGTAGGTAAAGATGAAAATATCCAGTGAATAAAGATTGAATGGCGGCACTTACCTTACGTTGCAAAATTTTATTTCAGCAGAGGGGAGGGATACAAAACATAATACAATCGCAGGTTACCTGGCGACGGCCGTTTCGCGTTGTCCACGCTTCATCTGGCCACGTTTGACTGACTCGCAAGGAGTGACTGCATTTTTATGCGCCCAGTAGTACCACAGGTGCTGACTAAGTGCACTAATTGTGGTGTCTGCATCATGGAGTGGACGTAACTGCACCCTGGTGTGTCAGCCGAACAGAAACATAGTAACACATATAATTAAAAGCAATAATCAGAGCAGTCATATTAATGGATGTCACAGAAAAACACTCATGTCCAGTTTCTCATTTAAACCTAAGGGACCAGTGGCTGCGGAGCGTATGATCCAGCTTCCTTCTCTTTTCAATAGATCGTGTCCCCTGTCGCCCCCTCTGGAAGCGAGAGGTACGGTTTCAAGTCCAGCAAACCTGAGGACAGACACATCACCATTATGTGCAGATCTAATATGATCAATTAACCGGGGGACCCCTTTACCCGTCTCAATTGAATGGATATGTTCCCGGATACGTTCAAATAAACTACGCACTGTTTTACCAATGTAGAACATACCACATCTACACAGTAAAGCTACTTTCACACTTGTGTTTGGGGTTCCGCTTGTGAGATCCGTTTGAGGGCTCTCACAAGTGGCCCCGAACTGATCTGTTCATCCCCAATGCATTCTGAATGGATAAGGATCCGTTCAGCATGCATCAGTTTGGCTCCGTTCCATCTCCATTCCGCTCTGGAGGCGGACACCAAAACGCAGCTTGCAGCGTTTTGGTGTCCGCCTGGCCGTGCGCAGCCAAATGGATCCGTCCTGACTTGCAATGCAAGTTAGAGGGGACGGATCCGTTTGACGTGGACACAATATGGAGCAATTTCAAACGGATCCGTCCCCCATTGACTTTCAATGTAAAGTCAGGAGTCCCTATTAATATACCATCAGAGTTTTCTCCAATCCGATTGTATATTTTAACTTGAAGCGTCCCCATCACCATGGGAACGCCTCTGTTAGAATATACCATCGAATTTGAGTTAGATCGTGAAAACTCAGATCCGACAGTATATTCTAACACAGAGGCGTTCCCATAGTGATGGGGACGCTTCAAGTTAGAATATACTAAGAACTGTGGACATAACGGCCCCCTGCTGCCTGGCAGCACCCGATCTCTTACAGGGGGCTGTGATCCGCACAATTAACCCCTCAGGTACCGCACCTGAGGGGTTAATTGTGCGTATCATAGCCCCCCTGTAAGAGATCAGGTGCTGCCAGGTGGCAGGGGCCAGACCCCCCTCCCTCCCCAGTTTTAAATTCATTGGTGGCCAGTGCGGCCCCCCCCCCTCCCTCCCCAGTTTTAAATTCATTGGTGGCCAGTGCGGCCCCCCCCTCCCTCCCCAGTATTAAATTCCTTAGTGGCCAGTGCGGCCTCTCCCCCCCCCCCCCCCCCCCCCCTATTTAAAATCACCCCCCCTCACCATCATTGGTGGCAGCGGAGAGTTCCGATCGGAGTCCCACTGGTAAGTGAAAGGTCTGTGCGGCGCATTGTTTATAGCACAGACCTTTCACTTACCAGTAGGAGGAGCGCCCGGCCACAGAAAGTGCAGGTAAGTATAATGCTTCTAAAATTGCTAAGTAACCATGGCAGCCAGGACTGCAGTAGCGTCTTGGATGCCATGGTAACCGATCGTAGCCCCAGCGATTAAACTGGGACTCCGATCGGAACTCTCCGCTGCCACCAATGAAGGGGGGGGGGGGGGGGAGGGGGGGGGCACATGGCCACCAATGAATTTAATACTGGGGAGGGAGGGGGGGTGCCGCACTGGCCACCAATGAATTTAAAACTGGGGAGGGAGGGGGGCCTGGCAGCACCTGATCTCTTACAGGGGGCTATGATAGGCACAATTAACCCCTCAGGTGCAGCACCCCCCCCCCCGCGCATTTACCCAAGGTGCCTGCTCAATGATTTGAGCAGGCACCGGGTTACGATCACCGAGCGGCGGTGATCGGAACTATACATGACGTACCGGTACGTCAGGTGTCCTTAAGAGGTTAACTGCAGACTGTCAGCTTTAATTTGAGGGTGTTTACACCCAAATCAGGTGAACGGTGTAGGAATTACAACAGTTTGCATATGTGCCTCCCACTTGTTAAGGAACCAAAAGTAATGGGACAGAATAATAATCATAAATCAAACTTTCACTTTTTAATACTTGGTTGCAAATCCTTTGCAGTCAATTACAGTCTGAAGTCTGGAACGCATAGACATCACCAGGCGCTGGGTTTCATCCCTGGTGATGCTCTGCCAGGCCTCTACTGCAACGGTCTTCAGTTCCTGCTTGTTCTTGGGGCATTTTGCCTTCAGTTTTGTCTTCAGCAAGTGAAATGCATGCTCAATCGGATTCAGGTCAGGTGATTGACTTGGCCATTGCATAACATTCCACTTCTTTCCCTTAAAAAACTCTTTGGTTGCTTTTGCAGTACGCTTTGGGTCATTGTCCATCTGCACTGTGTAGCGCCGTCCAATGAGTTCTGAAGCATTTGGCTGAATATGAGCAGATAATATTGCCCGAAACACTTCATAATTCAACCTGCTGCTTTTGTCAGCAGTCACATCATCAATAAATACAAGAGAACCAGTTCCATTGGCAGCCATACATGCCCACGCCATGACACTACCGCCACCATGCTTCACCGATGAGGTGGTATGCTTAGGATCATGAGCAGTTCCTTTCCTTCTCCATACTTATCCCTTCCCATCACTCTGGTACAAGTTGATCTTGGTCTCATCTGCCCATAGGATGTTGTTCCAGAACTGTGAAGGCTTTTTTAGATGTCGTTTGGCAAACTCTAATCTGGCCTTCCTGTTTTTGAGGCTCACCAATGGTTTACGTCTTGTGGTAAACCCTCTGTATTCCCTCTGGTTAAGTCGTCTCTTGATTGTTGACTTTGACACACATACACCTACCTCCTGGAGAGTGTTCTTGATCTGGCCAACTGTTGTGAAGGGTGTTTCTTCACCAGGGAAAGAATTCTTCGGTCATCCACCACAGTTGTTTTCCGTGGTCTTCCGGTTCTTTTGGTGTTGCTGAGCTCACCGATGCGTTCCTTCTTTTTAAGAATGTTCCAAACAGTTGTTTTGGCCACGCCTAATGTTTTTGCTATCTTTCTGATGGGTTTGTTTTGTTTTTTCAGCCTAATGATGGCTTGCTTCACTGATAGTGACAGCTCTTTGGATCTCCTCTTGAGAGTTGACAGCAACAGATTCCAAATGCAAATAGCAGACTGGAAATGAACTCTGGACCTTTTATCTGCTCATTGTAATTGGGATAATGAGGGAATAACACACACCTGGCCATGGAACAGCTGAGAAGCCAATTGTCCCTTAACAAGTGGGAGGCACATATGCAAACTGATGTAATTCTTACACAGTTCATCTGATTTGGATGTAAATACCCTCAAATTAAAGCTGACAGTCTGCAGTTAAAGCACATCATGTTCGCTTCATTTCAAATCCATTGTGGTGGTGTATAGAGCCAAAAATGTTACAATTGTCTGTCCCAATATTTATGGACCTGACTGTACATTGTGTTACCACTTGTTTCCCAGCACAGTCTGACACTGTCCAATCAGTGCTGCCAGCGCCAGACTATGTAGCCACACTCCTATTAAACAAGGGAGTGGTGACGCCAATTTGTCAATGTATTCATTCATTTCAACAAGGAGTAACAGAGGAATGGCACAATGCAAAGTTTTAATAAGGCTACTTTCACACTAGCTTTTTTGCTGGATCCGTCATGAACTCCATTGAAAGTCAATGGGGTACGGAACCGTTTTCTATTGTTTCAGTTAAACGGATCCGTCCCCATTGTCTTGCTCTGCATCCCAGGACAAAAAGCAAACTGCAGCATGCTGCGGTTTGCTCTGCGGTATGAGAACGGAACGGAATGCATTTTGGAACATTCCGTTCTGTTCAGTTACGTTTTGTCCCCATTGACAATGAATGGGGACAATCACAAAACGGAAGCATTTTTCTCCATTATGGAGACGCTATGACGAATCTCAATACCGGAAAATATTAACGCTAGTGTGAAAGTAGCTTAATTCCTGAATTTAAAACCTGAATTAAGCGGATCAGTTTTGTCCTCATTCATTGACAATGGGGACACAACTGATCAGGATGCATCACTTCAGTTCAGTTGCGTTTTGGTGCTGGACACAAAATCGCTGCAAGCAGAGTTTGTGTCCGGTTTGCAAAACTGAACAGACCTGATCAGGCATGAAAATCAATGTTGGTGCTTCAGGATTGTTGTTTCATTGGGTATACTAGCATTTTACTAAAACTGACAAGTCAGGGGTGTTCAAAGGTCCTATTAAAACAATATATCACTTTGTGGCAGATGGCTCAGAGGGAGTTAAAAAAATAAAACAAAAAAAACTGTACCTTATCGATCCGTTGCTGCCTGAACCCCCACAATCTCTACTTCCTGGTCCCATCTTCCATCTTGGAAATGGCCGCTCAGCCAACCACCGGCTGAAGCGTTGATCTGCATCAGGCAGGGATTGGCTGAGCAGGCACTTCCTGTGTCAGGATGGGACCAGGAAGTAGAGAGAGTGGAAGATCGGGCATCAGCGGATTAAGTGCAACAGGGGATTGGTGAGGTGAGTATCAGGCGGTTTCCGTTTTGGAGGTTGCCCGCCAGGAGACCCAGTGGTCTGGGCTGTGTACACAGTGACTGACGTGTTCATACAGAAAGCAGAATCTGCAGGGCTCTTTAGAGCAACTTGACTTTGTGTTTTTTGGAAAGAGGTTGTAAGTAACACAGCAGGAAGGCAGATTATATTTCCAGCATCTCACATATGGGAAACATAAAAGATTAGATCCCAGTATGCAGTGGGAAGAACTGGAGATGTAGAGGTCAGTGCAGGGTTACCAAATAAGCTCTTATAGACTACTTCTCATATTGGGTAGCCCTTAGTTACTGCGTCGTTCTCCGGTGACATTTTTTGTCAATTACACATTCTCAGAAGAAAAAATATTGTAACATCAGAAAATGACCTGTTTAATTCACATTTTCTCATCCGTATCATTGGGGGACACAGGCTTGACCATGGCTATAGCTGTTGCCACTAGGAGGCGGACACTAAGCACAGAGGTGTAAGCTCTTCCCTCCAGCTATACCCTTCCTACAGGGACTTGGGGTACTCTTTCACACTAGCGTTAGTGTGATCCGGCAGGCAGTTCCGTTGTCGGAGCTGCCTGCTGGATCCACCGATCAGTGTGACAACTGACAGCATTTGTAGCTGGATCAGTCTACAAATGCATTGCAAGAACGGATCCGTCTCTCCGCTTGTCATGCGGATAGACGGATCCGTCCTTCAGTTGTTTTGCAATGCTGGATCCGGCACTAATGCAAGTCAATGGGAATTAATGCTGCTGTATTATGTCCGGCCAAAATGCCTGACAGTGACTGAACTGAAGGCATACTGATACAAACTAAAACTGATTTCTATCCATTCAGAATGCATTGGGATATGCCTGATCAGTTCAGCCCTTTTGACGGAACTCTATGCCGGAAAAGAATAACGCTAGTGTGAAAGTACTCTAAGCTAAATCCGTTTTAGCTTAGGCTACTTTCACACTTGCGGCAGTGTGATCCGGCGGGCAGTTCAGTCATCTGAACTGGCCACCGGATCCACCCATCTGCCGCTGACTGAAAGCATTTGTGAGACGGATCCGGATGCGGATCCGAAGGATGGATCTGTCTCTCCGCTTGTCATGCGGACAGACGGATCCGTCTCGTATCTATTTTTACCAGTCTGCGCATGTGAAGGACGGATCCGGTATTTTGAATGCCGGATCTGGCACTAATATATTCCTATGGGAAAAAATGCCGGATCATTCAGGCATGTCTTTAGTTTTTTTCGCCGGAGATATATTTTTCCTGATCAGTCAGAACGACTCAACTGAATACATCCTGATGCATCCTGAACAGCTTACTTTCCATTCAGAATGCATGGGGATATGCCTGATCAGTTCTTTTCCGGTATAGAGCCCCTGTGACAGAACTCTATGCTGGAAAAGAAAAATGCTAGTGTGGAAGTACCCTTAGTGTCTGTAGGAGGCAGACCTCACTGCTTTGCAGGTCTGCAAATGAATGTTCTTCTTCCTTTTATATATATATATATATATTTTTTTTTTTCTTCTAGTGGGATTTCAGGCAGTCCTAGCTGCCTGTACTCCCACCCAGGAGAAGGGACACCAGGGGGTCCCCAAGCCTGCTGCTCCTTCCCGGTCTCCAGAAGTCAAGGAGGGCCAGAGGTTCCTAAAGCCTCTGCATCCCACCAGCCTTCGGATCACCACAGCTGCCCACTATAAGTCCCCTCTGTTCTGGTGTAGCAGCCCTCCCCAAGGGGCCGCACACCGAAGGTAGTGATACTGCTGGAGCCAGAGGGGCAGAAGACGCTGGACGCGGGAGTATTTCTGGCCCTCAGAGTGCTCCCCTCCTTTCTCCTCCCTCCCATTCTCAGGTTACCTTGAGCGATTCCCCCACGGAGGCCATGTTCCCTCCATGTGCCTTTTTCCTGTGGTGGGTCCTGGAGAAGCCTCCGCTGCGCAATGCCCCCTCTCCTCAGGGCCCTTCCTCTTTCTCAGCGTTTCCGGTCCTGTGCTCCGCCTGAGCCGCTGCTAATTGAGGCCCCGGCTTCTTTGCAGCCTACTCCCGCATCGGCTCCCTGCGGGTTCTTCTATCCCGGCCATTGTGGAAATACTGGGGCGTTTATCTGGGGATCCTGGGGCTCATTCCCATTGCGGCCGTCCTGCTAAACAGGCCAGACCATCCTCCCCAAAAGGGTGTCTGCGTCTCCCGTTTCCTCTGTCTCTACGCCACCTCCCAGAGAGTCTCACTCCGACTTGTCCGACGTGGAAGAGGCATGTTCCGAGGAGAGGTTTTCAGATGAGGATTTTGTTTCTTCTGAGGGTCAGTCTTCAAAGCGGTCCTCCATGGTGGACAATCTCATTACAGCGGTTATAGAGACCTTACAGGTTGAGGACCCCGCACCCTCATCGGCTGGCTCAGGTTTTTCCTTTAAGAGGTCCCGTCGCTCGCCCAAATGTTTCCCCAACCACCAGGATTTTGATTCCTCTTTCCAGGGAGTGGAATTTTCCTGATAGACGTTTTACCTTGCCAAAATGCTTAGACGTCCTTTATCCATTTCCGGAGGATTTGACTAAGTGGTCGTTCTCCCCTATAGTTGACCCGCCAGTATCCTGCTTGGCAAAATATACCACTTTGCCGACGGCGGATATTCTTTCACTGCTTTCTTTGATATCAGGGATAAAAAATTTGAATCTTTTGCAAAATCTTCCTTTTGAAGCAGTGGGCACAGCACTGCGACCGGTTTTTACCTCCTACATGGTTAAGCCAAGCTATGGGTGAGTGGGCAAATAATCTACTTCAGGGTCTCTCCTCGGGAGACCCCTCGGGGAAACTTTCCGATATTGCCCTGCAGCTCTCCCATGCCAGTGTGTATATTTGTGAAGCCTCTCTGGACGCGGCCAGGCTTATGGCCCGCTCGTCAGCCTGTTTGGTGGCTATTCTCCGTACCCTATGGCTCTCCTGCTGGGCGGCAGATAATGCTTCAAAGCGGACCCTAACAGCCCTCCCCTTTACCGGCAGCAGACTTTTTGGCAAACGCCTGGACAAGATCATTTCTGATGCTACAGCTGGTAAGAGCACTCATTTACCACAGAACAGGGTTCGTTTCAACAAGTCAAAAAAGCATAAACCTCTTTCGCCCCTTTCGTCGTTTTTCCAGCCCCAAGCGGCCAAACGACAAGTCTGCCCCGGATCAGAATTGCAAGCCTTCCTTCAAACCTCGCCCTTCCTGGCGACCCCATCAACAGGGCTCCAAGTCCTATAACCCCAAGACCTCTGCATGATGTGCAGCTTCCAGCGCCATCCGATCGGGTGGGCGGCTGGCTTCATCTGTTTCGTCATGTTTGGCTGGCTCACGTCTCGGATGCCTGGGGGTGAGAGGTCATCGCAGAGGGTTACAAGCTGGAATTCAGGTCCTCCCCTCCGTCCCGATTTATTATTTATTTGTTTTCCCGCTAGTCTCCTCCGACCTCTCCCTCTGCCACAAATTTCCTTTTTTTCAGGCTATTCACACACTTCTGCGGCAGGGAGTGATTGTCCCGGTTCCTGCGCAAGACTGTTTTCGCGGGTTCTACTCCAATCTCTTTGTGGTTCCCAAAAAGGAGGGGATGTTCTGTCCCGTTCTGGACCTCAAGGCACTCAACCCCTTCCTTCGGCTCTGCTGATTCCTGTTGGAGTCCCTGAGAAGGTCATTGCGTCCATGGAACCGGGGGAGTACCTGTCCTCGATAGACATCAAGAACGCTTATCTTCATGTTCCCATCTGTGTCAGTCACTAAAAATGTATCCGGTTCCCAGTGGGTCCCTTTCACTACCAGTTTGTGGCCCTCCCGTTCGACCTGGCCACAGCTCCCAGAGCCTTTAAGAAGGTTCTGGCGGTGGTCATGGCCCTGCTCCATGCCAGGGGTTATAGTGGTGTTCCCTTACTTAGACGATATCCTGATTAAAGGGTCAGTCATTCTCGGCAACGGCGGACAGCCTAGGCATAGTCCTGGACACCCTGGAAGGCTTTGGATGGATCCTGATTCGGCAGAAGTCATGTCTTTATCCATCTCAGCGGCTTACCTTTCTGGGCATGTTACTCTGCAGCTTTCAGGCCAAGGTTCTCTTGCCCCTGGAGAAGCTATCCACTCTGTCTTCAGATTCTCCCCTTGTTGCGGCACCTTCCACTTCCCATTCGTGACTGCATGTGGGCTCTGGGTCACATGGTCTCTGCCTTCTAAGCAGTTCCCTATGCTCAGTTTCATAACAGGACTCTTCAGCGAGCCATTCTAACCAATTGGGACCGTTCGCCAGTCTCCCTGGATCAGCCCATACGTCTCTCTGCGTCGACTCGCCGTGCCCTCAGGTGTTGGTTGGTTTCCCCCAATGCTGACGTCGGGCCACTCTTTCCTTCCTCTCCGTTGGACGGTGGGAGAGAGGGGAAATCTATCTGTTCAAGGTGTGTAGTCACGCGAGGAGCGCTCCCTCCAAATCAACATTCTGGAATTGAGAGTGATTAGTCTCTCTGCTGCATTGGACCGGCCATCTCCAGGGGCGTCCGGTTCGAGTTCAGTCTGACAAATCCACGGCTGTGGCGTACCTCAATCACCAGGGCGGCACCCAGAGCCCGGCAGCCATGGCGGAAACGGCTCTGATTCTCAGCTGGTCGGAGAGCCATGTTCCAGTGCTGCCGGCAGTTCACATCCCTGGCGTGGACCACTGGATCGCCGACTTCCTCAGCCGTTCCCGGTGAATAGGCTCTTCATCCGCAAGTTTTTCTAGCCATCTGTGAGCGATGGGGTTGGTTGGACATGGTTCTCATGGCCTCCTGCTTCAACCACAAGGTCGAGAACTTGTTCGCGCGGTCCAAGGAACCCATGGCCCTGGCGTGATTCTGTGGAGTCAGTTCAGGTTTCCTTACATGTTTCCTCCTCTTCCTCTCATTCCGCGTCTCTCCTCCGGAAGATCAGGTCCGAAGGTCTGCCCGTCATTCTCGTGGCCCTCGATTGGCCATACCAAGTGTGGCACGCATCTCTAGTCGCCCTCCTCGCCGACGAACCCTTGCGTCTTCAGGAGGACCTCTTGTCGCAGGGACCGATCTTCCACCTGAATTTAGGGTCTCTACATTTAACGGCTAATGGCTTGGGGTTTCTCAGATGCTGTTGTCCAGACCATGATTCGTGCCAGAAAGCCGTTGTCTTCCCAATCTACCACTGGACCTGGAAGTCCTACTTTAGTTGGTGCGAGCGTCACCAGCTGTCTCTCATTCATTTCTTGTTGCCGCGACTCTAGTTATTCCTGCAGTCGGGCATGGACTTGGGGATGGCTCTCGGCTCCCTCAAAGGGCAAGTTTTGTCTCTTTCCATTCTTTTTCAGCGGAACTTGGCTTTACTTTCTGTGGTTCAGACCTCTCTGCAGGAGGTTGCGCAAGCTGTGCGTTGCCAGGGGGGGCCAGAGGGGGCCACGGCCCCCCCTACATCATGCTGTGCCCCCCCAACTAAAATGCCCCCCCCCCCCCCCAGTGAAGTGAGCCGCCAGCGTCTTCACACAGAGTCCGGCTGCAGAGCAGTGAGGAGGGGAGAGGGGACGGGGCATGCACGGCAGTTCGCGAACGGCTCCGCCCACCTTCCAGGCAGGAAAGGCAGTGAGTGCAGAGCCAGCCCAGTAGCCGGAGCAAGAAAGAAGATGCAGAACTGAAGTCCAGACTCCAGGCAGAGAGTGATTCAAGCGACCCAGAGTGAGTGACAGTCCCTGAGTGCAGAGTCCCACCCTGTGTAATTAGGTGAGAGGAGGGGAAAGGCGGCCATTATATTAATAACAAAGAGGGGGGGCTGTAGGAGCCATGCTCCAGTGTAAAAGATACCTCAAACCACCTTGGGAACATAGACTTGGCTACTAAAGGTGAGTAAGATGTTTTAAAAAAAAGTTTGATCCCGGACAACCCCTTTAACCACCTCCGGACCGCTGTACGCACAGACGCGTCCTGGAGGTGGTTGATTCATTCCTCCTGGACGCGCCGGCGCGTCCTCTCGCGAGACGCGAGATTTCCTGTGAACGCGCGCACACAGGCGCGCGCGCTCACAGGAACGGAAGGTAAGAGAGTGGATCTCCAGCCTGCCAGCGGCGATCGTTCGCTGGCAGGCTGGAGATGTGATTTTTTTAACCCCTAACAGGTATATTAGACGCTGTTTTGATAACAGCGTCTAATATACCTGCTACCTGGTCCTCTGGTGGTCCCCTTTGTTTGGATCGACCACCAGAGGACACAGGTAGCTCAGTAATATGTTGCACCAAGCACCACTACACTACACCCCCCCTCCCTGTCACTTATTAACCCCTTATTCACCCTTGATCACCCCTGATCACCCCATATAGACTCCCTGATCACCCCCCGTCATTGATCACCCCCCTGTAAAGCTCCATTCAGACGTCCGCATGATTTTTACGGATCCACTGATAGATGGATCGGATCCGCAAAAACGCATACGGACGTCTGAATGGAGCCTTACAGGGGCGTGATCAATGACTGTGGTGATCACCCCATATAGACTCCCTGATCACCCCCCCCTGTCATTGATCACCCCCCCCCCCCTGTCATTGATCACCCCCCCCCCCCTGTCATTGATCACCCCCCCCCCTGTCATTGATCACCCCCCCCCCCTGTCATTGATCACCCCCCCCCCCCCTGTCATTGATCACCCCCCCCCCCTGTCATTGATCACCCCCCCCTGTCATTGATCACCCCCCCCTGTCATTGATCACCCCCCCCTGTCATTGATCACCCCCCCTGTCATTGATCACCCCCCCTGTCATTGATCACCCCCCCTGTCATTGATCACCCTCCCTGTCATTGATCACCCCCCTGTCATTGATCACCCCCCCCTGTCAGGCTGCATTCAGATGTCCGTATGATTTTTACGGATCCACGGATACATGGATCGAATCCGCAAAACACATACGGACATCTGAATGGAGCCTTATAGGGGGGTGATCAATGACAGGGGGGTGATCACCCCATATAGACTCCCTGATCACCCCCCCTGTCATTGATCACCCCCCCTGTCATTGATCACCCCCCCTGTCATTGATCACCCCCCCTGTCATTGATCACCCCCCCTGTCATTGATCACCCCCCTGTCATTGATCACCCCCCTGTCATTGATCACCCCCCTGTAAGGCTCCATTCAGACATTTTTTTTGGCCCAAGTTAGCGGAATTTTTTTTTTTTTTCCTACAAAGTCTCATATTCCACTAACTTGTGTCAAAAAATAAAATCTCACATGAACTCACCATACCCCTCACGGAATCCAAATGCGTAAAAATTTTTAGAGATTTATATTCCAGACTTCTTCTCACGCTTTAGGGCCCCTAGAATGCCAGGGCAGTATAAATACCCCACATGTGACCCCATTTCGGAAATAAGACACCCCCAGGTATTCCGTGAGGGGCATATTGAGTCCATGAAAGATTGAAATTTTTGTCCCAAGTTAGCGGAAAGGGAGACTTTGTGAGAAAAAAATAAATAAAATCAATTTCCGCTAACTTGTGCCAAAAAAAAAAATATTTCTATGAACTCTCCATGCCCCTCATTGAATACCCTGGGGTGTCTTCTTTCCAAAATGGGGTCACATGTGGGGTATTTATACTGCCCTGGCATTCTAGGGGCCCTAAAGCGTGAGAAGAAGTCTGGGATCCAAATGTCTAAAAATGCCCTCCTAAAAGGAATGTGGGCCCCTTTGCGCATCTAGGCTTCAAAAAAGTGTCACACATCTGGTATCGCCGTACTCAGGAGAAGTTGGGGAATGTGTTTTGGGGTGTCATTTTACATATACCCATGCTGGGTGAGAGAAATATCTTGGCAAAAGACAACTTTTCCCATTTTTTTTATACAAAGTTGGCATTTGACCAAGATATTTATCTCACCCAGCATGGGTATATGTAAAATGACACCCCAAAACACATTCCCCAACTTCTCCTGAGTACGGCGATACCACATGTGTGGCACTTTTTTGCAGCCTAGGTGGGCAAAGGGGCCCATATTCCAAAGAGCACCTTTCGGATTTCACTGGTCATTTTTTACAGAATTTGATTTCAAACTCCTTACCACACATTTGGTCCCCTAGAATGCCAGGGCAGTATAACTACCCCACAAGTGACCCCATTTTGGAAAGAAGACACCCCAAGGTATTCGCTGATGGGCATAGTGAGTTCATGGAGGTTTTTATTTTTTGTCACAAGTTAGTGGAATATGAGACTTTGTAAAAAAAAAAAAAAAAAAAATCATCATTTTCCACTAACTTGTGACAAAAAATAAAAAATTCTAGGAACTCTCCATGCCCCTCACGGAATACCTTGGGGTGTCTTCTTTCCATAATGGGGTCACTTGTGGGGTAGTTATACTGCCCTGGCATTCTAGGGGCCCAAATGTGTGGTAAGGAGTTTGAAATCAAATTCTGTAAAAAATGACCTGTGAAATCCGAAAGGTGCTCTTTGGAATGTGGGCCCCTTTGCCCACCTAAGCTGCAAAAAAGTGTCACACATCTGGTATCTCCGTATTCAGGAGAAGTTGGGGAATGTGTTTTGGGGTGTCATTTTACATATACCCATGCTGGGTGAGAGAAATATCTTGGCAAAAGACAACTTTTCCCATTTTTTTTATACAAAGTTGTCTTTTGCCAAGATATTTCTCTCACCCAGCATGGGTATATGTAAAATGACACCCCAAAACACATTCCCCAACTTCTCCTGAGTACTGAGATACCACATGTGTGACACTTTTTTGCAGCCTAGGTGGGCAAAGGGGCCCACATTCCAAAGAGCACCTTTCGGATTTCACAGGGCATTTTTTACAGAATTTGATTTCAAACTCCTTACCACACATTTGGGCCCCTAGAATGCCAGGGCAGTATAACTACCTCACAAGTGACCCCATTTTGGAAAGAAGACACCCCAAGGTATTCGCTGATGGGCATAGTGAGTTCATGGAAGTTTTTATTTTTTGTCACAAGTTAGTGGAATATGAGACTTTGTAAGAAAAAAAAAACAAAAAAAAAAAATAATTTTCCGCTAACTTGTGACAAAAAATAAAAAGTTCTATGAACTCACTATGCCCATCAGCGAATACCTTAGGGTGTCTACTTTCCGAAATGGGGTCATTTGTGGGGTGTTTGTACTGTCTGGGCATTGTAGAACCTCAGGAAACATGACAGGTGCTCAGAAAGTCAGAGCTGCTTCAAAAAGCGGAAATTCACATTTTTGTACCATAGTTTGTAAACGCTATAACTTTTACCCAAACCAATTTTTTTTTACCCAAACATTTTTTTTTATCAAAGACATGTAGAACAATAAATTTAGAGCAAAATTTATATATGGATCTCGTTTTTTTTGCAAAATTTTACAACTGAAAGTGAAAAATGTCATTTTTTTGCAAAAAAAATCGTTAAATTTTGATTAATAACAAAAAAAAGTAAAAATGTCAGCAGCAATGAAATACCACCAAATGAAAGCTCTATTAGTGAGAAGAAAAGGAGGTAAAATTCATTTGGGTGGTAAGTTGCACGACCGAGCAATAAACGGTGAAAGTAGTGTAGGTCAGAAGTGTAAAAAGTGGCCTGGTCTTTCAGGGTGTTTAAGCCATAGGGGCTGAGGTGGTTAATTTTGTCCTGACCAGCTCAACACTCTGGATTTGGTATGAGCCATTCGCATCTATCTGTCACAGACATCATCTTTCCAGAGGACGGATTCCCTGTTCGTCATTCCAGAGGGGCCGAGACTAGGTCTGGCTGCATCTAAAACTTCCATTTCCCGATGGATTCGTTTGGCCATTGTGGAAGCGTACCGTGTCAGTGACTGGGCCCCACCCTTCTGGGTTACTGCTCATTCTGCTCGGGCAGTGGAGGCCTCTTGGGCAGTGCATCATGGGGCTTCGGCCCTTCAGGTATGCAAGGCGGCACACCTTTTTCACATTTAGAGTTCACACCTTTTGAGTCTTCTGATGCTTCTCTGGGGCATAGTTTTGCAGACGGCGGTTCTCTGATTGGCAGGAGGGTTCTTGTTTATGCCCACCCTTGGGACTGCTCTGTAACATCCCATAGTCAAAGCCTGTGTCTCCCAATGATAGGGATGAGAAAATACGATTTTTGTACTTACCGTAAAATCTTCTTTTTTTTTTTTTGGGGGGTCTTGCCTCTGATTTAGCTTAGTCCTTGTAGGAAGGGTATAGCTGAAGGGAGGAGCTCACACCTTTTGTGCTTAGTGTCTGACTCCTAGTGGCAACAGCTATACCCATGGGCAATGCCTGTGTCCCCCAATGAACGGAGAGAAACAGATTTTACGGTAAGTACAAATATTTAGTTTTTATGTTTAAAATATTTTTAACCACTTAGTGACCAGCCTGTTTTTGGCCTTATGGGGGAGAAACAGCAATACTGCCGCTGAGTTATTACATTATAAATTTTGCGGCATTCATCTTTTGTCATAAATAACATAATATCTTTATTCTCTGGGTCAGTACGATTACAGTGATACTAAATACGTTTTTTTTTTTGTTTGTTTTTTTACTTTTTGCTACATCTGTGCAATAAAACACTTTTTTTTTTTTTTTTTTTTTTTTTTTTACCATTTCTGTCCCTGGCCTGAATGTAATACAGATCAGAATGCAGAAACCCTTCTCTGTACTGATGGGGAGCAGAGAGGCGGCTCTGGTTGGGTTGATAACTAAAGCAATTTGTCAAGGCTCATTAAATCTAAATTTGACTTGCAGGGTAACCACCTATAGGTGGCACTATAGACCTTTCTTTTTTCTGGTGTATTCCCATGGAGTGCTGCCCTATATATTCCCTGCATCTCTACACAGAGAATCGCATCATCCCTAGAAATAGTTTCTTTGCTGCCTAATGGATTAAACCTATATAAACCACTTTTTTCTTATTGAAATTAAAAAATAATATGCAAAATTACAAACCTAAGCCGTACAACATAGGGGACAATTGGTCAGAGCTGACGCGGGCAATGGATTTACCATTGCCAGGTAACTGCTATAAATGACTCCTGATATCTATGCCATTTCCTGACCTCCTGAGATAAAATTATGACAAGGTGTGCACCTCTTAAAGGGATTGTCCCATTACAAAAACATATTCCCTATCCACAGGATAGAGGTAAGTGTCTGACTAGCAGGGGACTGACCTCTGGGGCCCTTGCTAATGACAAGAACCAGGATCCTATTTTCCTCTGTTTGAATGGAGCGGCAGAAACGTGTCCACCTCTCCATTCAGCTCCATAGGACAAGCACACGGCTGTTTCCGGCCACCCCTTATAATGAACTTGGCCCATTTTACACAAGCATCTGATGGACTATGTACTACACACCAGTCGTAGGAGCTGTTCACATTACATTTGTGTCCCGCATTTAACATATACTTGTGAAAAAAATGATGCAAAAGCAAAATACACTCAGCCCAAGCCATCGATATACGATCAGAAGGGTCCAACTTCCTGTACCCCCAGTGATCACCTGTTCTAAAGTGGCTTCATTGTGAATAGGAGCAGCACTGCAGTAACTGATCAGCAGGAGTGCAGGGTGTGTGATCCTGAGGATAGGCCCTCAATATAGAAATCCCCGACAACCCCCTTTAAGGTGCCCATAAAAATGAGGTCAGCAGAAAAATAAATTCTGCCATGTCCGAGCCTTTGTTCTCCTGGGAGAAGTGTCTGGTGGTGGCTTACTCACCTCTCCTCATTGAGAACGCACCAAACCAGCCATGTATGTGCTGGGAGGACCAGCTGTCAGCTGGATGAGAGGTTATTGTCCATGTTTCTGCCCTGATATCGGACTAAATTGGGCGATGAACACATCTCAGAGAAAGTTCTCACTGTCTTTCATACAAGTCAGTGGGAGATATGGAAACAGCTGATGCTTTTGAAGCCAGACTCCTATGAGGACTACAGTTAAATTCCTGGAAGGAATCCTGACTGTCTCCTTCTACTTTAGGGATAAGAAAACTTCAGCAAACACTTGGGGGTGGAACCCTGGGGAGAAGGCAATTTTTAGAGAGGAAGGGGATTGCAGTATCACGGCATTCTATTTCTTAAAACTTCTGGTACAGGGCTCATGTGTGCCGGCCAGGCCCGTATTATGGACCAGAAACGGAGGGTCCGCAATAGATCGGCCCCGGCCGTTTTTGCACCGCATCACTGATGCAGACCTATTCACTTGAATGGGTCTGCAATCCGTAAATTGCAGTGCGGAACAGAGGCGTGGGAGGACTACAGGGTTTCTCTCCGTTCCGCCGCACTATAAAAAATAGGACATGTTCTGTTTTTTTTTTTTGTGTGGTGCCGACGGATCAAGTTGAATGGGTGGTGCCCGTGCACTGGGGACAGCAAATTGCAGTCCCCAATGCACGAAACGGCTGTGTTCGTGAGCCCTTATAGTGAAAGTAGAAGCATCCAAAGGTCTGAAGAATACAGCCAGAAGACCCTCCTCCTCTAAATTTAAAAAGTAGTAGTCCAAATTCCACCTTTAAAAATGTTTTGTAAGTGGACGCCTGTGTTTATAGTCCATAAATATTTGAGTCATTGTACTGTATTCAGCGCTGATGTTGTTCCCATCTGTAACCGTCGTTTACCAGCTGACCACTAGATGGTGCTGTATAATGTTCCATCGTGTCTAGTAGATAATGCCAGGGTTTTATACTGAACGATTGTTACAGGAAGGCTGTATTATGTGTAGTGAGAGTTACTCAAAATAGACAACATTTGCATCAGGCTGGTTTCCCACATTGTGGCTCATTTTGAAACCCCTTATGCCAGTTTTCTAGTATCAACAAGTTGTACATTTTGGCATAAGTTCTACGTGCTCAAAAATGTGCATTTTTTTTTTTTTTCTTGTTTTGCGCTGTGCTTAGCACTCTTCAAAAAATAAGTGGGAAAGGGAGTGGGTGGCATGGGATGTAACTTATACCTGACCTAAATTTTACCTAATTTACACCTACACAGGATGTAAATTGTTGTGAAAGTAATTTTTTACCAGTGACTGTAGCTGTGAGGTATCTGCTCCTCAGCTGTGTTATGTGACCAACACTCTGATCTCCAACTGACACAGCGTCTTGTGTGTGGATAGGAAGTCAGTTTCTTTATTCATTTCTTTGACAGCCTCAGTGCCAATCACATAAGAATGAATAAGGAAACTTCCTGTCCACACATAAGACGCTGTATCAGTCACATGACACAGCTGAGGATCAGAAGGAAGCAGAGAACTTGCAACTACAGGCAGTGGTAAAAATGTATTACTGTATTGTGCGCACCTTCCCCTAAAGTGGGGGGAAAATGGCAGTGTGTCTTATAAAGCGAATACTAAGGCATGTTCCCATAATGGAATCCCTCATTAGTATGCAGGGGATGGTGAGTGTAGTGCTGCTGGCAGTACACACCTTTCTTCTTCTGGGCTCCGTGCTGTGTCCTGACTACGTGTAGCATCAGGACGTGGTGCATGTAGGTGTGCACTATGACCTAACACTGTGCAACGTCAGATCACGGTGCAGCATGGAGCCGCCAGAAGACCAGGGAGCGGTGAGTGCAGGAAGAGCGCTGCATCTGCAACATGACAGCTCCATCCGGAACAGGAGATGTTTTATTTATCTTATGTCTGATCTGAGGTCTGATGGAGAATGCCAGTGGGCCACAAAGTGTGTGTGTGTGTATAAAAAAATAAAAATAAATTAGAGATAGAGATATATATATATATATAAAATCTCTATCAAACAGTTGTGTTCAAAATAATTGCAGTGTTTAAAAAAAAAAAAAAGTTAATAAAGCTCAAAATCCTTCTAATAGCTTTTATTTCCATACACACAAATGCATTGGGAACAATACACATTCTATTCCAAATCAAATTTGTGTTGTCCCTCTAAAAAAACAATAATTTAAGAAAAGTGAATATTAGACTGTTCAAAATAATACCAGTGTTTGTATTCTTCTTTACAAACCCAAACATTCACTATATAAACTGAAAAATGTTTGAAGATTTAGCTTTCCTTTGAATCTCTTAAAGGGGTTCTACAGTTTGTTTTAACTGATCTATCCTCTGGATAGCGGGGGTCCCGGGTGTCGGACCCCCGCCGGTCAGATGCTGATGATCTAGCCAGAGGATAGCTCATCAGTTTAAACAAAGTGCAGAACCCCTTTAACTAATATTTAGTTGTATAACCGCTGTTTCTGAGAACTGCTGTACATCTGTGTTGCATGGAGTCAACCAACTTGTGGCCCCTGTGAACAGGTATTCCAGCCCGGGATGATTGGACTACATTCCACAGTTCTTCTCTATTTCTTGGTTTTGCCTCAAACTGCATTTTTTTATGTCGCCCCACAAGTTTTCTATTGGATTAAGATCTGGGGATTGGGCTGGCCACTCCATAACGTCAATCTTGTTGGTCTGGAACCAAGATGTTGCACGTTTACTGGTGTGTTTGGGGTCGTTGTCTTGTTGGAACACTCATTTCAAGGGCATTTCCTCTTCAGCATAAGGCAGCATGACCTCTTCAAGTATTCTGATGTATTCAAACTGATCCATGATCCCTGGTATGCGATAAATAGGGCCAACACCGTAGTATGAGAAACATCCCCATATCATGATGCTTGCTCCACCATGCTTCACTGTCTTCACAGTGTACTGTGGCTTGAATTCAGTGTTTGGGGGTCGTCTGACAAACTGTCTCCGGCCACTAGACCCAAAAAGAAAAATCTTACTTTCATCAGTCCACAGAATGTCTCTTTAGGCCGGTCAATGTGCTCTTTGGAAAATTGTAACCTCTTCAGAACATGTCTATTTTTCCACAGTAGGACTTTGCGGGGGCTTCTTGCAGATAGCTTGGCTTCACATAGGCGTCTTCTAATTGTAACAGTACTCACAGGTAACTTTAGACCTTCTTTGATCTTCCTGGAGCTGATTGTTGGCTGAGTCCTTGCCATTTTGGCTATTCTTCTATCCATTTTAATGTTAGTTTTTCACCTTCTTCCACGTCTTTCAGGTTTTGGTTGCCATTTTAAAGCATTTGTGATCATTTTAGGCCTCTTTCACACTTGCGTTGTCCGGATCCGGCGTGTACTCCACTTGCCGGAATTACACGCCGGATCCGGAAAAACGCAAGTGTACTGAAAGCATTTGAAGACGGAACCGTCTTCCAAATGCGTTCAGTGTTACTATGGCACCCAGGACGCTATTAAAGTCCTGGTTGCCATAGTAGTAGTGGGGAGCGGGGGAGCAGCATACTTACAGTCCGTGCGGCTCCCGGGGCGCTCCAGAGTGACGTCAGAGCGCCCCATGCGCATGGATGACGTGATCCATGTGATCACATGATCCATGCGCTTGGGGCGCCCTGACGTCACTCTGGAGCGCCCGGGGAGCCGCACGGACGGTAAGTATACTGCTCCCCCGCTCCCCGCTACACTTTACCATGGCTGCCAGGACTTTAGCGTCCCGGCAGCCATGGTAACCACTCTGAAAAAGCTAAATGTCGGCTCCGGCAATGCGCCGAAACGACGTTTAGCTTAAGGCCGGATCCGGATCAATGCTTTTCAATGGGCATTAATTCCGGATCCGGCCTTGCGGCAAGTGTTCCGGATTTTTGGCCGGAGCAAAAAGCGCAGCATGCTGCGGTATTTTCTCCGGCCAAAAAACGTTCCGTTCCGGAACTGAAGACATCCTGATGCATCCTGAACGGATTTCTCTCCATTCAGAATGCATTAGGATAATCCTGATCAGGATTCTTCCGGCATAGAGCCCCGACGACGGAACTCTATGCCGGAAGACAAGAACGCAAGTGTGAAAGAGCCCTTAGCTGAGCAGCCTATCATTTTCTGCACTTCTTTATATGTTTTCCCCTCTCCAATCAACTTGTTAATCAAGGTACGCTGTTCTTCTGAACAATGTCTGGAACCACCCATTTGCCTCAGAATTTCAAAGAGAAATGCACTGTAACCAGCATGTGCAATAATTGCCACCTGTTTTTCAAAGAATTTACACAGAATCAGCAGCATTCAGGTCATGACTGTTGGGTCTGTTGGATTTCTATTACTCTACTACACCTGCTAGTAAATTATTTGCCATGTAGAAGTATCATTTCTACCAAAAACAGTGATTGATCAGGTTAGTGATGTCTGACTGCTATTATTTTGAACACAACTGTATATCAATTTTTTTTTAAAAAAATTTGATGATGTTAGCGATCAGTAGGAAATTATGAAACATGCAACAAAATGAGGGTGTTTTTTGTGTAGTTTTTTTTCACTTGCATTATTTGCATTATTTTTTCCCCCCAAAATGGCATTTTTGTCTACGTCCCCCCCCCCCCCCCCCAAAAAAATAATAAAAAAAGTTTTATAAAAAATAAAAACGCCAAAAAGATAAAACTGTATGTGTAGGAACCCGTCTAGGAGTGTGGCCATGCAGAGACTTTTGACATAGAAGTCTCCCTAAATTCTAACTTGAGCAGGTTTTACCTCAGGTCTACGTCTACCACCTGTGGTGCCGGAGTGTCAGATAACCAGGACCAATATGCAGGTGTGGATACGGCACAAGTTGCAGTTTTGCACTCTGTGCCTGGTGTGGCGTGTGGCGGGTGGCTCACATTTTTAATATATCTGTAGTGCTGAGCACAACTCATTTATCTGCACTTTCCCACGCTTTCAAGAAAACCACGCCAGTTATTGTGGCTGGCACCTTGGTCTGCACCTCTGCATTTATTTATATTTTTTGTATACAGGATGTCTATTGCCTTGATGTATTGCTTGCTCGGAGGATGTGTCATTGACGGCGGCGTCCATGTTTCTGTTCTTATTCCCTGGCTTTGATTACTGTGGGATCTTGTCGGAGCTTGCTGCACCCTTCTGTAGTGTGCGTCTCCCATGGGTGGCAGCAAGGTGTAGAGTATATACATGGCTGTGACCGTCTGATTAGGGATGAGCGAACTTCTGTTTTCAAGTTCAGCGTCCAAGGTTCGGGTTATCTGAGATTTGAGTTATGGATTCCGCTACCACGGACCATAAGTTACGGTCTGTGGTAGCGGAATCCATAACGGAATTCTTAGATAACCCGAACTTGAAAACACAAGTTCGCTCAGCACTACTTCTGATTAGACATCGGTCTCCTCTCCAGAGCAGGAGAACAGAAAGGCTGAACGCTGATGTGAACGAAGCCGCCTTACTTGCCTTCAGGTCTCATAGCATAGACATTCACATGACTGAGCCGTACTGCTGAGCTGGGGGCACTTCACATGTCTCTGTTCAGAGCTCGGGGGTTCTCTCCCTGTAAAGTATCTTTCACACGAGTGATACGGATTGTCAGGATCTGTTCAGGACAAAACCAATGCGTTTTCACACAAGTTCAATCCGTTTTGTCTGAAATCGCGTTCAGTGTGCGTTTTTTTTTTTTTTTTCTCTTCCCCATCCGAATTGCATGTTTTTTATGTGTGTGGTAAAAAAACTGAAGAATAACAATCTCCATCGCCCAGCAACAATGAGTGAAAAATGCATCGCATCCAGATGCCTTTCATTCAGTTTTATGGGGCCAGGGCTACGTGATAAATGCACAATATAGATTTTTCCTGAATGCAGAGATGATGCGTGAAAAACGACGCTCATGTGCACAGATCTACAGAAATGAAAGGGTCAGGATTCGGTCCGAATGCTATGCGTTCACTAGACGCATCGCATCCAGGTAGAAAACTTGCTTACGTGAAAGAGCCGTAACTGTCACAGCTTCTTACAGCAGATCTGGCTGGTGGCAGTAGAAAGAGGAAACCGAGCATATGCGACCACCTTGTTAGGTGGACATGCATATTACTATACGGAATAAACACCAGGAGCATTTTGTACCAGGTGGTAAATTGCTAAAGTACCTAGTTTGTCATGTGAAATCTTATATTAAAGGGAGTTTGTCACCTCCATATGGCCAAATACAGTGCTTACATGGCTCTGTAGCACACCTATACATGAATGTAATGGTACCTTTTGTTATTTTCTTTAGACTTGCAGAAGCTGGAAAAACTACGTTTAATTCATATGCAAATGAGCACTCGGGGGGCCCAGGGGCGACGTTCACTGTGTTGGAGCCCAGGCTGCTCTGCCTTTTTTCATTGTGTCCCCGCCGCAGCTACTGCCTATGCCTGCCCTCCTATACTCTTGCGTCATTCTTCGGTCCGGCCTAGATCCTGCACCTTGCCTCGCCGGGCCGGGGCATACACACTGCGATGCCCATTTTTGGCACAGCATCGCTTTAATTACTGCGCATGCGCCTGTGAACAGCGCGATACCAGCGGCAATGTGGTGTTTGCCGGTGCATCATAGTGCGCATGCTCCAGCGAGGCAGTGCACAGGCGCGGTATCTCTGCCCTGGCTGTGATGCGCCGGTGTGCGCGAGCCCTGGCTGTGATGCGCCGGTGTGCGCGAGCCCTGCCTGTGATGCGCCGGTGTGCGCGAGCCCTGGCTGTGATGCGCCAGTGTGCGCGAGCCCTGGCTGTGATACGCCGGTGTGCGCGAGCCCTGGCTGTGATACGCCGGTGTGCGCGAGCCCTGGCTGTGATACGCCGGTGTGCGCGAGCCCTGGCTGTGATACGCCGGTGTGCGCGAGCCCTGGCTGTGATGCGCCGGTGTGCGCGAGCCCTGGCTGTGATACGCCGGTGTGCGCGAGCCCTGGCTGTGATACGCCGGTGTGCGCGAGCCCTGGCTGTGATACGCCGGTGTGCGCGAGCCCTGGCTGTGATACGCGCAAAATTTTTTAAAAATATATAATGTATAAATCCACTGATATAAATCGGCTTGATGTATGATGCTCCTGGCATTTTATTGAACAGCACTTCACGACCTCGGCATGCTGCTCCGGCAGTTAGCCCCTCAGACCACCGGCCTGGAGCACAGCCGGGTTTAGATTGTCTGGAAGAGGTCAGAAAACCAGAAAAAGCTTTCCAGCGAGGGCAGATTCCTGGGACATTCCTGCTGTGTGTCCCCGGTAATGCTCTCTAATGTGTCACCTTGTGGGACCTTTAAACACAGTGTCTTTTTATACCTCTCCGCGCTCTTGAAGTTTATTCGGAGCTTCGAGGTGCCCAAAAGAAATGATATTTCCAGTCTGTTCTGAGACGAGACATTTGGTGACGCTGGGCAGTTATAGACTGTCTGCTGTAAATCAGGACGGCTGTCAGTCAGATGCGCCTCTGTTATTTTATTTATAAGGCAGTCTTTTTAAAGATGCCCCTGATCTATGGCTGTCATCATAGACAAGTGTAGCCACCCTGCTACTCCAGTTGAGTTATCAGATATATTTTCTTCTATAAATTGCGTTTTTGCTTCAGAACTTACCAATTGGTTACCGAGGATAGTTTTATTGGGGACCTATGTGTGGAAAAGAGGGTTGTGTGTCATTGAGGTCATATTGATTTAGTAAATAAGTATTTCCACCATATTCTAACATCTCTTGGAGCATGTTCTCTTAAATCTGTGTTGTGCTGGTTCTCTATTATTCCTACTGAACATTTAAAATAATTTGACAACTGGATGTTACCACTTGGGGGGTGTCCGTGCACGCTCTGACCTAGTCCAATCAGTGCGAACTGTGTAGGGAGACCTCTCTCTTTGAGAAAGCAAATGGTAACACCAATTTATACATTTCTTGGGAGAATAACAGAGGTACGGTACAATTCACAAAGGACATTATAGAACAGTATTTACTGAAACGCACGTTGGGAGAGCTGACTGGTTCTCTTGTACTGATGGACAGTTTTGTTTCTTAGTTGCCCAAGTAATGTTCAGGAGTTGGGGACAAAAATACTGGAAGAAGTTATGTAAGAAAGACTAAGAAAATAATTGAGGAGTTGCCCATTAAGGGCTGATGCACACGGATGTATGTATTTTGTGGTCCGCAGAACACAGATCCGCAAAAAAATAATAATATACGGATGACGTCTGTATTGCATCCGTTTCTTTTGCAGATCTACCGTAACAATGCCTCTAAATGGACAAGAATATGACATGTTCTATATTTTTTGCGGACTCGTTGAAGTGAACGGTTATTCTGCGGCCCGTTTGCCGAACCAAACGGACATGGGGGGGGGGGGGGGGGAATACGTGCTTGAGCCCTAAGTCAGTCATGTGCCGGGCCCTGTGCCCCTTCTGCCTGGCAGGCTACAGCCGTCATCTCTTGTGAATCCCCCCCAGTATTTCTCCTAAGTTTAACTTTTGTTCATTAACGTTTGAGAATAAAATACACATGCATAGACTCTTCTCCACTAATAAGGCTCTGTTCACATTTGTGGAGTGACTTTTGTTCTTAATAGAAGCCAGAACACTGTGCCAGGGTCTAAGTCCTACAAAGGAGTTAAAGGCATCTGTCAGCAGATTTGTACCTATGACACTGACTGACCTGTTACATGTGCACTTTGCAGCTGAAGGCATCTGTGTTGGTCCCGTGTTCATATGTGTCCTCATTGCTGTTTTATTATATGCAAATGAGTCTTTAGGAGCAACAGGGGTGTTACCATTAGGCTGGGTTCAGACCTGAGCGTATTTGATATGCGCGTTTAACGCGCGTTTGTGTCGCTCGTTTTTGTCCATAGTCAACACGCGTATTACGCGCGTTTGTGTGATTAACAGCAGTGTCCTATGGCTGCAAACGCGGGACAAAACGCCCCAAAGAAGCTCAAGAACTTTTTTGAGCGTAGGGCGTTTTTCGTAAAACGCTCAAGTGAGAACCAGGGCCATAGGGAAGCATTGGTTTTCATGTGTTGAGCGTTTTACAGCGCGTTTGAACGCGCTGTAAAACGCTCAAGTGTGAACCCAGCCTTACACCTAGAGGGTCAGCTCTCTCTGCTCTACTGCCCCCCCCCTGCACTTTGATTGACAGGACCAGGCAGTGAAAATGTCATCATACCTGGTCCTGACTTCTCCTAAAGTCAAAGTGCAGAGGGCAGGAGAATCTGTCACCACCATGGCCAGTGATTGTGGTAATGTCAAAATGGATTTTTTTTTTGGGGTGAATGTCTTTTTTAAAAAAAATTTCCATTGTTATCTATACTTAAAAAAATTCATAAAAAATGTATAATATATATAAAATCCAACAGTTTTCACACTGGGCAGCTACATGGACCATTGACACAATGGTCAGGAGTGGACCCCATTGACTTCTATGGGACTGTTTCCTAGGCATGTATTGTGACCTGTGCAGAGGTAAGGAGGGAGCTGATAAGCTGTGGTGTCTTATCTATACAGAGGTGTTACTTGTCATTTTAATCCTAACTGTGATGATAATGGATACTGAGAAGTTACCTGTACAGAACAGGAAATCATGACCTATTAGACCTAACTGCCTGTGCGAAAATTGCAGGATTTTATACTTTTTTAATTATAGATATTGACATGGAGAATAAAAAAAAATGAAAAATCTAAAAATAAAAAAAGGTTTTAACAAAAGTGATTTAATCAATAAGCCATTTTCTGATGTCACATTTCCATTGCAAAGTCCTCCTGAATTAAATGTGCCCTTACACCTTCATAAGTTGGTGGCCAACAGGGGCGGATTGGCCATAGACCTTACAGGGAAATTTCCCGGTGGGCCGATGCTCAGGGGGTCGCCTGAGCCCTCATGCCGGTCATTGGGAGTTTTTCGGGATGTATTTTGTGATGCACTGTGCTATCTGGCTCTGTTGGGGTGGTATAATGTGCCACAATATGGTATTGCTGGCTCTGCTTTCCATCAATTTTGACACGAATACAAAACTTTTAGTATTTTTTCCAGGACCACTTTAGGTTCCCAGTCCGCCCCTGGTGGCCAACAACTATTCTTCCCATCCTCCTCCCTTGTACACATGCACGCTCCCCTCCGCGGAGTGTGCATGTGTCCTTTGTGGGGAAAGGAGAGTAAAAGGTGGATTTAGGTTCCATTCACACATCCGCAATTCCGTTCCGCACTTTGCGGAACGAAACTGCGGACCTATTCATTGCGGACCCGCAATTCCGATCCCGAAGAAAATAGAACATGTCCTATTCTTGTCCGCAATAGCGGACAAGAATAGGCATATTCTATTAGTGCCGGCGATGTGCGGTCTGCAAAAGGCAGAACGCACATTGCCGGTTTCTGTGTCTTGTGGATCCACAAAACACACACGGATGTGTGAATGGACCCTTAGACGGGCAGTTTATCGGGAACCAACGTTGCCCGTGTAAAGCTGCAGCAGATCAAAAGATGAACGAGAGAAATGCTTATTCATCGGGTGATCCTGTCTTTCTTGCAGGCGCCTAAATTGTAGTTTCTGGGCAGCAGATGGTGTGGTCTGAACAGCGATCTGCTGCCCAGAAACAATGCAGCTGTATGAGGACGGCCATCGCTCGTTCTCATACTGTGGAGGTGATGGTCGCCTGTAAATGCAGAGCTTCTCCTCCACTGAACGAGCAGTAGGAACGCTTCTTGCTGACAATCTATGCTCATTGATACGTGTAAATCCACCCTAAGCTGGATAGACACCTGCTGGCAGCTTGCTTCCCTTGAGATTAAAATGATCGGGCGTTGAATTTCGGCTCCTGACTTTAAGTGTTGTAACTACCAAACGTCTAACTTTGTCGACCTGTTCTGTTCAGTCTGTGGATTTGACACTAGTTTGTTGAAGTATCCGTAAAATCTATCAGTCTGGACGCCATCAGCACCATGGAGTCGCCAAACAGACATGTGCTTCAGCTGACAGATGGTAAGTGCAGCACCCGCTAGTTTCGTGAACATCTTGCGGCTTTATAGATCGATCGGTTCCTGCTTTGTGCTGTTTCTTAAACTATTTCACAAAATGTCTTCCACGTGATGTTTCCATGATGGATCTGGCTTTGTACGCTCACTTCTGTGTAGCGGTACAGAGGAGTAGCCTGTTCTGGGGCCATGGGAATTACTGCTGCGGTTTCCTGGCTCTTTAATCTGATTTATTTATTTTTTCTTTTTATCAGACCATGTAGTGCCTATTGTTCCACCGCAGAGATTTTGGGAGGGGGGATGGTGATTGGCAGAGCAGTCCTCCCTGTCGTCTGTATTCGCTCTGTCCACTTCCACCGCAGCACAATGTCCATTCACCCGCGGCGTCCCGGTCTCCCAGCTTTCATTTTTCTCACGCTTGCTGAATGGAAATAATATTTTAGTGACAAAAAAGGTGACGTTATTGTCAAACATTGGCCCGGGGGAAGAGAGCATTAATATTCATGTACGTTATATATGCTTGGTATTCACGGCGCGTCTCTGGATCCTTTCACTTCTTCTTTTTGTGCCCCCTGAAAGGGGCTCTCTGGTGTCTTTTTGTAAAGCTAAAATCTAGCCAGTGAAATGCGCCATTGCCTGTCTCTGGGGCTCGGGTATAGGAAGATTCAGAAGTAGAAAAATGAGATGATGCCTGGGTTCATATCGTGAGCAGAAATTGACACTTCAGGGACAAAGAAAATAGTTTGACACGCACTCCTTCTGTTGTGTGTCGGATGTGGACTATATGGCGGTATACCTTGTGTATGCCTTCTGCTTGGCTGCGAGGAGGGCAGACTGGTTCTTTAAGAAGATAATGAGAGGTCTTTACATGTACAATTTTACACTGAGCTGTAAATACACCAGAATAACCGCATGCCATGTTCTTTGGTCACATGTATTTTGCTATGTTTTTTTTTTTTCAGGTGTTTTTTTTATTTATTTTTTTATTTTAGCAAACCATGTGTTAGCCCACTAGCAATTTTTTAATGTCTTCCCCCCCCCCCCCCAAAGAGAAGGTTTGTGTAAAAAAAGCCAAGAACCGCAGCATGCTGCTTGTTTTAGGGAAAGCCGGAAAGACAAAAAATGCCTCCTAATTGATAAAAATGCCAATAGAAAAAAAAAAACTTGTGTGTCCTGCATTTCATATTTGCCTTAGACCTTCATCTGTGGGGTGGTGTTTTTACTGCAAAAAAGGCTAAAGTACAGAAAACCGCCGGGTGTGGAAGCACTCTAAATGTGGTATATTACGTAATAGGCAGTAGAGGTGAGAGAATTGATTGAGGCAGAACTATTGAGCGGCGAGAGGCTCCCTCCTCCTCCTCTTTGACAGGGCCGGATATCTTGCGCCTGTGCCGCTGCCTCCGTGTACCGGGATAAGCTCACAGGCTGATACCATAGCAGTGACTGTACATGTGATGCTACGCGGAAGTGTAGCGGCATATACACAATTGCTGCTGCGATGGCATCTGCAGAGCCTCTGCGCTTACGCCGCTACAGTGGAGCAGCGGCCCAGGCGTGAGATTGACAGGACCAGGCAAGATGTCCAGCTTTGTCAATCAAGCAGGAGGAGAGAGGATGGCCTCTCACTTCTCAATAATTCTATATGATGAATGACTAGATTTGCTCGTCTGTAATGGGCATTAATGGGGTGTCCAGAATAGATTTTCAAAAGTTTTAATGTGTTAAAAATAACTCAAAGGGGTTATCCAGGAAAATATATTTGACTTGTCCTCAGGATAGGGCATTAGTATCAGGCTTAAGGGGGTGTGACACCCGGGACCCCCTCTGATCAGATGTTAGAGGCCTCTTCATCACTGTACATCGGTCACATGGCCTAGTTGCAGCTCAGCCCCATTCAAGTCAATGTGGCTGAGCTGCAGTACCAAACACTGCCACTATACGATGCTGGGATCCGGCATCGCTTACCCGAGCTCCGGTGAGCGCGCCGGCTCCCTGAAGCAGCTGATCGGTGGAGGTTCTGGGACTTGGACACCACTGATGTGATGATGACCTATCCTGAGGATAAGTCATCGTTATCTTTACCAGGATAACCCCTTTAAAAACATTGCCATATACTTTTGGAATTCTTTTTCCTCTATTTGCTGTGATGACTGGGACACAGTGATATTTTATGAATGGCCGGCACAGGACCTTATCATTGTGGTATGAATCGATTGGATATGCAGATCTGTAAAACTACGTCATTATGGGGACCAAGCACAGATCCATGAGCTGAAGACAATGTGCATAGCCGCTGTCTAGTTTAACCATACTCCATATTGGGATTTGTGGCTGGTGAAGGTTCCCAGAACATCCTTATAATTTACACTTCAGCTCAGCAGTCAAGAAATCTGGAGGAGGATATTTTTCCAGTCGGGCTCTGGAAATGAAGGAATAACTGTTTCCGGTACTTGCAGATATACACTATTTAAGATAAAGCTGTAATGTTGGGGGAGGTTTTCCTCTCGTTTGGCCGGTCGTGTGAAGTGCAGGACATCATTGCTGCCGTGGACCTATGTTCCTGTAGAACAAGCTGATCATATAAGTCTATGTTCACATGAGATCCCATGGCTTCTGTTCAAAACAGAAGCCATGACATTGTACTAGATCTGCTGTGTGTGTGTGTGTATGTGTGTGTGTGTATATGTATGTATGTATATATATATATATATATATATATGTATATGTATATGGTGCCGGAGGACCACCTTGTGCTCCATCAAGGTTTCCACTGCCTACTCACTGTTGTCATCAAGTGATGGAGCCCCAAAAGAGACACCAATCGGCAGTGGTACAAAAAAATCCCAGAATTTTTCCTCCATATTCTGCTGGTTATCCTTTTTGTGTATCCAGTGGATTTGGGGTGGCAGGGCTAGAACTGTATTTGATGGGTTTTATTGACAAAGTTTGGGATGGACACTACTTTCATTTTTTATTTTTCCTTAACCCATTTGCTTCATTTTTAACCATTTTAACATAACTGTGGATGTGTGATGATAAAGTTTATAAAAATGAGTTAGTAGTGCCTGGTGGAAAATGAGTTTCGTGTCTCGAGCCTAATAGTCATTGTTAGTGTCCAGTTAGCCGGTGGTCAGTGGGTCTCATGCTTGTCTCATCCAGTGAGCTGCCTATTTATCAATTTTTGTTAAATGTGTACCTGTTTCACCTAGGTGTTTTTCAGGTTGTGTGCCAAAATGCTATAGCAGGTGCAGATGAGGGCCAACCAGAGTAGTTCTGCCCATGGTCCCACTTGGAAATGGTTTGGGATGCTAACTGCCCAGAAATTTCTGGACAGCTGTGGACAAGAATAGGTATTTCTATTGGGGTGCAGACCCGGTGTTTTGCGGATCCGTGTGAATGGACCCTTAGTGCCAATGTAGAGATTAGTAAAGTTCTTAAAAATCAATCTTGGTCCGTTTTGGTCGGACTTGTCTGATTTGTTAAATTAGACCTAAATTGTAAGAGAGAAAAGTCTCTCTAGTTTTGTCTCTCTTCTCCTCTTGACACACAAGTCTGGTCTGGTAGAATCTGCACTTTTAGATAAATTTGGTTTAAATTTCTACATTTTAGAATGGATTCCCTCATCTCTAGTCCAGTGGCAACCCAGAGCTTTTCCTTACATGGAAAGTCAATAATCTGGTGCTAAATGTCCAGTACTTTGTATAATTAGTTGATTGTGGTTGGGTCCCAAGTATAAAGTGGGCCAGGTAAGCCATGTGTGAACGCAGTGTCTCCTTTTAAGTATATACATTCCCTTAAAATATAATATCCGTCTGATGTTGAGGGACATACAAGAGCTGTCATTCAGTCGGTGACAGGGACATTTAGCCATTGTACCGCAAAGCCTGGTGTCAATGCTGTAATTGTTATTCTAATGCTCTCTGCCCTGAGTTATGAGGCCGGCCGGATGGCTCAGTGCATGGGAATGCAGGGCATGTGTGTACAGATCCTCCTCACTATCTCAGCTGTTAACCTCCTCCAAGGCAAAAAATAGAGCAGCCCTCCCCCTGGGACAGAGGCCAGAGACACCGTGTTTACAAGGGGCGCGATTTAGGAGAAGCCACTATTTGTGTGAAGAGCTGATCCTCCAAGAGTAGAGCGAGGGGCGCAGTGCTGAGGCGGAGGAGGGGGACCTAACATCACAAAGAACTTCCAAGTCCCACAGAGACGAGGAAGCAGGCAAGAAATGACTGGGATATGACTGCTTGCGCTCCCCTGTCTCTGGGCAGGAGGGGGGGCACCTATCCTTAGGGCAGATGGATGTTGGCATACTGCGTTCAGGACCTGAACAGGTGCCGACGGTGCGGTGCACCAGTGTGGGCTCCCAGCAATCACCTTGTAACCTGCTTACTCTGCTTTGAAGCTTGGGAGGACCAGGATGACACCCTGGTTTACCTGTTCTTCCAAGCACAAGGTAAGTCCGTCCGAGATGTGATACTTCCCGTATTACAATAGCACCAAGTAGTATGTCTGCAGTGACCAGAATAGCGCCTTTCTTGGGGCACTTAGCAACTCTGTGTGTGGGAGTATTGTCTTCGATGTGAATGGGTTGTGTACTGAGACATTGTGTGAAGTTTTTCTCATTAATCACCACCTTTTTAGTCTCTTCATTTTAATTAGTAGTGGTGTCTCCTTCAATGTGTATAGTGGGAATATTCCAGCGCAATACCCCAGCTATATATACAGTTATGTGCCCACTGAAAGAGAATCAGGCACTTTTCCTATTGTATTGTGGCCAGGGCATTATTGGCAGAGCAATGCACCTGTATGGTGGGGGGGGAGGTCTGGTGCGGACCACAATGCTACCGTCATGTGGGTAACTCCTATCTATATACAGTACAAAGTCATATTGTTAATTGGCTTCTATTGTCAGCTCTTTAGCTTGTATTAATTTAATATGCAATCTTTTTGTGCGGGCAAGGCCACTTAGACTAGCTAGCAATGCAGGTCAATAAAGTCAGAGGACGACTGTTCCAAACGTATGGAGCGTAACTGTAATTGTGACATATTTGTGGGATTGCGTTCCCATGCTAGACATGGGATGCGGAGAAGACGGATCAGTCATGACACACAATGTAAGTCGATGGTGCTGGATCCGTTTTCTCGGGCACAAAAGCAAACTGATCCGGGCACTAAAACCAATGTAAGTCAATGGGCGCCGGATTAGTTTTCTTTGGTGTCCGAGAAAACTGATCCAGCACCATTGATTTGCATTGCCATGGCTATTTTAGAGATAATACAACCGGATCCATTCATAACGGATGCAGCTGGTTGTATTATGCTAGTGGAAGCGTTTTTGCTGATCCATGATGGATCCAGCAAAAAGCGCAGATGTGAAAGTAGCCTTATAACGGGAATGATCCATTATTTTTATTTTTATGTACGTTGGAATTATTTAAACATTATTTAGGTACATTAGTATTATTTTAAAGCCATGATGGTGCGCTGCCAAGTGTTTGTTTCTGTTTTTATATGCTCTTGTTCTGCCGGCCTCATGTTTCTCTGTCAGCCATGATCAGATTGATATTCTTATATCATTTGATTTTCTTTTATTTAATATTGAGCCAAAATCATTACCTTAGCATGTCTTCAGAATTCTTCAGAAGGAGAGCAATTGCACACATTGTGTATTGCGGTTGCATTACCTGGAGCTCCTGACTAGCCTTGGATCATCCGGAACCCTGGCTGGGCTTCGTGGCTGTAAAATCTGCTTGTATTGTGGCCTTTGTGAGCTTTAAGAAATGCACACGATCAGGATTGCGTGCGGAAAATCTGCACTGTAGGTCAAGTACATTTTATTCTATGAGAATTAGAAATTCTCAGTGCACACGATGCAGATTTTTTTCCGCACAGATTTTGATCTGCGGTGCGGATTTTAAAATCCGCAGCATGTAAATTTATTTTATTTTTCCTGACAGGATTTTCTTCATTCACTTAGTAAAATCTGCATGCGGAAAATCTGCACGAATTGATGCGGATTGACCGCACAGATTTGCCTGCGAACACCTGCGGATTTCAGTGCGGATGCTCCGCACATGAATCCTGACCGTGTGCATGTACCCTTAATGAAGCAGATCAATCTCGTGGAGCTTTTTTCTTTTTGTTATGACACGGAGAAGGCCATTTCAGTACGTGATTCATTACATTGGAAGCATCTAGACCACTTCTGACAGTTGTTTGCCCACAAGTAGATTTTGGGTGTGATGACAAACATAAGCTGAGGTTGTGTAATCTGACGTGAAGTAATTGATAAACTGTCAATACCCAGTAATATAAAGTGAAGATGTGTGAACATCTCTTCACATAATTGTGACTATTCTTGTCCACCACTAACCTTCCTGACAAACTTTTGATATTTGGAGAGTTGGGCTACTTTCACACTTGCGGCAGTGTGATCCGGCAAGCAGTTCCGTCGTCGGATCCACCGATCTGGGTGTGACTGAAAGCATTTGTGAGACGCATCCGGATCCGTCTCACAAATGCATTGCAAGAACTGATCCGTCTCTCCGCTTGTCATGCGGACAGACGTATCTGGATCCGTCTTGTATCTTTTTTTACCGATCTGCGCATGCGCAGACCGGAAGGACGTATCCGGCATTCCAGTATTTTAAATGCACTAATACATTGCTATGGGGAAAAATGCCGGATGCCGGCATTCAGGCAAGTCTTCAGTTTTTTCCGCCGGAGATAAAACCGTAGCATGCTACGGTTTTATCTTTTTGCCTGATCAGTCAAAATAACTGAACTGAAGACATCCTGATGCATCCTGAACAGATTACTGATCAGTTCTTTTCCGGTATTGAGCCCCTAGGACGTAACTCTATGCCGGAAAAGAAAAACGCTAGTGTGAAAGTATTTGAGGGGGGGTTTATTCGTTTTTACTTTTTGGGATTACTAGTTATGTTCCCTGAAGATGAAAAATGAGATTCCTCAGTGGTTGGTAACTGAAAAGATGAAGAAATTGCAAGCTTTCAAGACTATTCAGGTCTCTTCCTCAGGCATCTTTGAGATGGTGGAGACAAAGCGGACTATGAAATGGGAGTTATTTACATGTCAAAAGCCAGGTGAAGGGAAAAGTTCCAAGAGCCTAGTGACTATGCTTAGAAATCTACCACTTTTTGAAGTGTTTCCTACTGAGGTCTTTAAAATGCCTGTACCCTTAAAAAAAAAAAATAAAAAAAAAAATCATCTTGGCTGCTGGAGTGGCCCTACAGACGGATCTCTAGAGTGTCTTGATCACCCCTTGCTTAAAATCAGTTCTCTAATAAGAATGGAATTACTTCTGGAAACTAAATCTGGGGCAATTTCAGGTTTCCTAAAAAGCCCAGGCAATTCAGTGAGCAGGCTTTATATTTAGAACACCCTGATATACATTAGATCATCGTCTTGTCCCGCCAAACATCTCATGTGACTGCTGAAGGGACTGCAAAATACATACGGTCGTGTGCCTGAGGCCTAATGATCATTACCATCCATCCCAGTGACTTGTTTGTTCGGTTGTCCTCTTAGAATTATTGTATAGCACATATTTATTGTCTGATAATATTGAATCTAATATTTTCTTTCCGTTTTCTAGCAAACTGCTGACTGGAATAAATATGATGACCGCTTGATGAGATCGGCTGAGAGGGGAGATGTCGATAAAATCTCACACACTCTTAACAAGAAGGGCGTCAGTCCCAGTAAGCTGGACCTGGAAGGACGCTCAGCGTAAGTTCTACTACCAATCGTGTCGTTAGTATTGTTTGAGCTTTTGTCTGGGAGACCAACATTGGATGCAGTTTTACTTATTCCAAAGGGGTCTACCTGCTGTACAGCAAACTGCCTTTTTATGCTGCACAGACTTATGAAGCACGAGACTGCACTGGAAATTGTTTCCTGGTGAAAAGAAAACCAGGAAAAAGATGTGCAAGGAAAAGAGTAGGTCAGGCCTACCTCAAAATATATGTAATGTGCAAACATTCTTTGTGTGGGGAAAAATAGAAATAAACTTTTAGAAGGGAACGGCAGTGGAAGCTGGAGTGCTTAGGTTGTAGATATTCATTAGGGCGTCCTAGGATTCATGTAAAAAATGATCATGACAATATCTTTCTAACAAAGCTAGAACCTGCCCTGTACCTCACATGGATCCAGAGATCTCCCCATTCATTGTTCCAATTGTTCTGCTACTTTTATATCAAGCTGGCAGCTCAAGGGGAGTGTCCTTTCTCAGGGGGCGTGTCTTTCTTCTGAAGCTCTCGCCCTATCAAAGCTCAGGAGGCAGTTGAAGGATGAAACTGAGCATGTGCGGCCATCTCAGTGAGCAGGACAAAGAAATAAGAACAACAAACAGCAGGTGGCGCTACACAGATGCATTTTATTGAATAACTCAGCGGCTATACAAAATTTTTAATTACATGCCGTTACAAAAGTTTTCAGATCCAGGTGCTGGTTTGAAAACTGTACAATATTTTTCATGTGACAATGTCTTTAAGGTCTCAATTACACGTCCTTTACTGCAAAACAGTGAAAAAATACACTGTAATTTTTGCAAACATAACAAAGATGGCCACAAAACTGCCTGCCTAGTAAAGTTTAAGCCCAATTCACACATGCTAAGTAGAGATGACCAGACTGTACACAGTCTCATTTTAGGTCTGGCATATTCACCTCTAGTACAGAAATGCCGATAGGATGGTGAATACATCTGGTCCTCAGAGAAGATAATTCATGAACAGTGTGGTGGTAGAACTTTTGAGAGGGGCATTGGCAGGAGAGACGAGGGGCGATTTAACTGTTTTCATTAAAAACTGTCTTTCTTGCCCCTTCTAACCAATCACAACACAATTTTACCAAGGCAGAATATGAATTGAAAGCTGCTGTGTAATTGGCTGACTTCCTTAAGGGGGTTCTCTAGGATTTTCATATTGATGGCCTATCAGGATAGGTCACCAGTATGAGGTCAGCATGGGTCCAACTCCCAGTGCCCCTGGCGATCAACTGTTTGAGGAAGCCACGGCGGTCCTTGGATCTCTGGTGAGCACCGTGGCCTCCTCACAGCTCACAAAGTACATTAGATAGCGGCTGTGCTTAGTAGCGCATCTCCCCGCCATTCACTTGAGTAAAACTGAGCTGCACCTCGGCCATGTAACCAATGTAAATGACATCACTGGCCTAGGAAGAGGCTGCACCACTCACCAGAGTGCCATGGACTCTTCAAACAGCTGATCGGTGTTGGTCCCAGGAGTCGGGCCCCTACAGATCAGATATTTGACCTATCATGAGGATAGGTCATCAATATCAAAATCCCCGAGAACCCCTTTAAGACAGTTTCATAAATCTATGTCTCCCTGGTGGCACACTTATTTATCCATGGACTCGCCTGAATTCTATAGAAAGTCACATTTACCTTCTTGCCAGGGTATCGAGTTCTGCCAAAGAATATTTTCTTTGTCTTCCTAACGTTTGCTTGCTAGCGTGAATGTCTTGGCCATTTATGGAGACATGAATGTTTGGCAGTGGCAGCAGAAAGGTGTAAATCTGATCATTTAACCCATGAGCAGCAGCTAAAGAAAATCAGTTGGTAGACTCATGCTCCACATTGTTGTATATGGTGCTGGTGATCATAATGTGGCAGCACCTAACATAAAGGCCCCTTTACATGGGCTCACTGTTCCGGCAATTATTGGGAATGAACAGTTTGTTCCTGATCATTGCTTGCTCGTCAGAGGAGATGAGAACTGTATTTACATGCTTCAGCGATTGTTCATCTCCACACAGATTTGTTGTTTTGGTGGAGCAGATCGCTGCGTACATGGGACAATCTGCTGCCCAGAAACTATGATTTCACCTGATCCATGAGCGTTTCCTCTTACTAAAGTTCACTCCTAATAATTGGACCTTGTAAAGAGACTTTTAAGAGGTCCTGACACATTTCTCTTAGTAATCAATTGTATTCCGTAAGAATATGAAATGACAATTCTGGGCCATTTATTCTTATGACTGTTTTGCCATTATTCTTCTATTCTTTCTACAAGTTTATGGATCAAGGTACAGATGGGAGTTACCAGTTGGAGTGTGTCCCTGCACAGTCTGGCAGAATCCGATTCGTTCGAAAACTTCATTAACAATATAGCCTCTGTCCTACCGTAAAATGCATGGGCTCTGCAGAGGCCTTTGCGGAAAATATCTCAAGACTTGCTTCGTCTCGCATATCTGACGTGACGCTTCGTTTATTCACATAAATTAGTGTCAAAATCCCAAAGCTGAACTCTGCTTCCTGCCTCATGAACGAAGTCGAGTTTAGCTTTGCATTTTGACACTGTGTAATTTATGCGAATAAACAAAGTGTTTTATCGTAGCAAGTCTTGCGATATTTGCTGCAAGTTCGCAAAGACCTCCACAGAACTTGTACATTTTACAGTAGGAAGGAGGCTATATTGTTAACAAAGTTTTCAAACTAATCTGGTTCGGATACAGCAATCTAAACCCAATTCGTTCAACACTAGCAGGGACATGCCCTCAACTGGTAACACCCATCTGTACCTTTTTATCCATACACTTCTAGCAGGAATAAGAAGAGCAGTACAACACAGTCATAAACGATTCTCCAGAATTATTGAAAGTAGTTACTAAAACAGACAAGTCAGGAGAGACGACAGGTCCTCTTTAAAGGGGTTGTCCGGGCTTTTACTATTGACCTATCCTCAGGATAGGCACCCCACTGATCAGCAGTATGAGGCGGCGCACGCGCAGTGCGCATGTGCCGTCTTCCTGTCCGCTGCTGTATGTCTATGGCAAAGCCGCAGTGGACAGGAAGAGAGAAGGTTGACTGCATGTGGACACTGCGCAAGCCGTGATCCGCGGGGTGCCTATCCTGAGGATAGGTCATCAGTAATAAAAGCCCGGACAACCCCTTTAAGCCAGATGTGCTGCATTTAGCCTCTGAAGAGAGAATGAGGAAGCAGCAATTCTACTTCAGACCCCCGAACATGTCCGGAGGAAAGATGGATGGGGTGAGTTGGATTTTCACATGCCCTGTCCTGTGGCAGACAAGTAACTGCTGGGCACCTTTCACCAGTGATAGACATGTGCAATCTGCCGAGTATGATTGCTTATGGGGGAGTCGGGGGAGATGGACATGCACAGCTTTCCTTTGTATGGCTGGCTCTAGACCTGTGTGTAGGTGTCCTACATAGTTTGTTCTGACACATGCATTACTCATTTCAAAGTCACGTTCGCTGGCCAAGCCCATAAGCCTGGGCAGGATGTATACCTATGTTTTTGTTTCTTTTTAATGGCTTGAAAGCCGCGTACATCCTCATTGACAGATATTTCATCATGGGAGCGGAGGAGCACTTATTTGCATCATCAGGTTTTATCGACTGTTGTGTAGCTTTTTTGAATTGTATTTTTTGCCTATTTTCAGATTCCATGTTGTTGCTTCGAAGGGTCACCTGGAATGTCTGAATGCCGTCCTCCTACATGGGGTCGATCTTACAGCCCCTGATGCTGCAGGTATGTTGTGACTGGGCCTTTAAATGCACCATTAGAGATGACATGTCTGTTCATGTCCTCGAGTGCTAATGGAGCTCAGGCAGTTTTTGGTCTAGCTGGGGTGCAGCTTGCTTTGGCAGATACCTTCCCAACCAACTGGCTTGCAGTTGAGAACAGGCAAGCTAGGTCCTCCCCTAGTCATTTTATTTAAAGGTAATCTGTCACCAGCGACCTCCCTATCAAACATAGACACATAGCTGTGGTTCACCAGGTTAAAACGCTGGTAATATGCAAATTAGGCTTTGGTGCAATGAAGGTGTCACCTTTGCTCTTGTAGCACCCAAGCTCCTCATTTCTGTGACCAGCTCCTCCCTGGCTCCTTTGACTGACAGGGCCAGGCAGCGGCAAAGCAGCAAGGGAGGTGCTGCCACAGAGGAGCAGAGCTTGGGTGCAACAAGAGCAATGGTGACACCCTCATTGCACCATAGACTTTTTCTAAATATGCAAATAAGCATCATAACTCTAAAATGCTGTTTTTTCTTTTGTTGTTCCGGCGCTCCGTTCCAGTCGGATAGAGGGGTCGCTGATGACGGCTGCCCTTTAACTGCTCCTTCTGCCACCCTAGAACTGTTGTATAGCTGGGGCGTGAAAATCCTGCATTTCTCACATGTTATCTTCATCTATTTCTGTTTTCTTTCTACTGTCAGGGAGAAATGCCTTGCATCTGTCAGCAAAGTATGGACACTCCCTTTGTCTGCAGAAGCTTCTGCAGGTAGGTGGCACAGCACCAAGATGGATGATGTGTCTTTCTGTTGGATCTTCTTAGGGAAAGATTTTAATCAAGTTGAAACTACTTAAAGGGAGTCTATTTTCAGTTTCGACCATGATAAACTGCTGACAGCAGTAGCTAGGAGCTGGAGAGAGCAGTACAAACATTGCTTGTAGAACTTTTATTACCAGAAGTAGTGTGAATATGGAGATTTATTCTGCCAGATTCAGCTGCTGCAAGTGCCCAGGGGTGGGGCTTCTCTGTGAATGGCTCAATGCATTGAGTTGTTTCACAGCCCCTCCCCTCTACTGAGTGACAGCTGTATCATCCAATCAAGGCACATCACATCAGGGGAACAAGACCCTGTTCTTAGGATCAGTCAGGGTCTCGTTGGTTTGACCTCTAACAACCAATTCGTTTTCTCCTATTATAACTTCAAAACTTGGCACAAGCCCTTTAAATATTAAAAAATAATTGCATTTGAAACACAAATTGTATGTAGGGTAATGTTTATGGAGGTTTAGGGCTAACTTGTGGATGTTTGCATCGCACCTTGGCCTCCAGTGGTTTTCAATTACCAAGGACAAGACCCCTTTAAAAGTTTACACAGTCTTTCGGCTATACATAGTTAGTGCAGTTGAAACAAAGAGGTCTGTCTAGGAAGTTCAGTCAGGACGCCCGGTATTCTCCACTTAATTATAGACGGTTGTCCACGTAAAACAGGTTAGAAATGCCTCGGGCTGCTCAGCACGGTAATGAAAAAATTACCGTAGGAAACTCCCAAACGAATTATTATAATGTGAAATTTCTTTTTTAATTGAAATTTGCGTTTCGAGTGCACATGGAAGCTACTGGTAAATGTTCTGCAAAGAGGGATCTCCAGCCAATAAGTCTCCATACCATGAAGCACTGCTAAAAACTCTCCTTATACAGCTGGCCTCCTTAAGGAGAGACAGTATCCTGCCTTAGCGTACTTTCACACTTGTGGCAGAGGATTCCGGCAGGCAGTTCCGTCGCAAACGGATGGCGTTTGTCAGGCGGATCGGGATGCGGATCCGTCTGACAAATACATTGAAATACCGGATCCGTCTCTCCGGTGTCATCTGGAAAAAAAATCGCATCTGTTTTGCCAGAACACTTAAAGGGAACCTGTCACCTGTTTTTTTGTGTATAGAGCTGAGGACATGGGTTGCTAGATGGCCGCTAGCACATCCGCAATATCCAGTCCCCATAGCTCTGTGTGCTTTTATTGTGTGAAAAAACGATTTGATACATATGCAAATTAACCTGAGATGAGTCAGAGCTTGAAAATCTAACTCTTCTCTGGTCACACAAGTAAGATATGACAAAAATGCATAATACTTATTGAATTCGTCTGCAAATGAAATTAAAAGTGTAATTTATATGTTATGGGTAACACAATGAACATTTAGAAACGCTCATTGAGGGTAGCATAGTAGAGGTGACAGGTTCCCTTTTAATCCGGCACTAGTACATTTCAATGGAAATTAATGCCGGATCCGGCATTCCGGCAAATGTTAAGGAATTTTGTCCGGAGATGAAACTGCAGCATGCTGCGGTATTTTCTCCGTCCAAAAAACGTAAGAGGGACTGAACTGATGCCTTCTGAACGGAATGCCCTCCATTCAGAATGCATTAGGATAAAACTGATCAGGTTTTTTTCTGGTATTGAGCTCCTGTGACAGGACTTAATACCGGAAAAACAAAAACGCTAGTGTGAAGGTACCCTTAGATACATGTTCTGCAATAGGTCACGTAGGGTTCCACACATTGCAGCAATCCTATGGGCATGATAGTGGGTGCTATGTGACCCTCGTGCCTAGGTAGGATATTAAAGGGCACCTGTCAGCAGATTTGTACCTATGACACTGACTGACCTGTTACATGTGCACTTGGCAGCTGAAGACATCTGTGTTGGTCCCATGTTCATATGTGTCCGCATTGCTGAGGAAAATGATGTTTTACTACATGTAAATGAGCCTCTAGGAGCAACAGGGGCGTTGTCATTACACCTAGAGGCTCTGCTCTCTCTACAACTACCGTGCCCTCTCCATTTTGATTGACGACAGGGCCAGACATTCTCACTGCCTGACCCTGTCAAAGCTCAGACAGCGCGACAGATGCAGAGAGAGCAGAGCCTCTAGGTGTAACGGCAACGCCCCTGTTGCTCCTAGAGGCCAATTTGCATATATTAAAACTTCATTTTTTTTATCAGCAATGTGGGCACATATGAACATGGGACCAACACAGATGTCTTCAGCTGCCAAGCGCACATGTAACAGGTCAGCCAGTGTCATAGGTACAAATCTGCTGACAGGTGCCCTTTACACATTGCTGAATGACACAGACCCTTTAGGTCTATAATGGTTAATATTTTCTGATGAGGGGAAGATCTTTTATGCGAATATGTGAATACAATAATTGTATTTAGTTTTGTGTTTTTATCCCCAGTTTAACTGTCCAACCGAGAATGTGGATCTACAAGGCAGGACAGCGCTGCACGATGCAGGTGAGAGGAGAGTGCTGAAATGTCTGATCAGTGTCTCCCGCCCGTTATCTGTCGCCAATGTCTGAATCTGTGGTGTTTTCTTCTGTGCAGCCATGTCTGATTGCTGTTCCAGTGCGCAGCTTCTGTGCGATCATGGGGCTTCGGTAAATGCCAAAGACTTGGTGAGAATTTCAGCTTTACATTCTACATCGTTACATATAGTAACATAGTACATAAGGCCGAAAAAAGACATCTGTCCATCCAGTTCGGCCTGTCATCCTGCAAGTTGATCCAGAGGAAGGCAAAAAAACCCTGTGAGGTAGAAGCCAATTTTCCTCACTTTAGGGGAATAAAAAATTCCTTCCCGACTCCAATCAGGCAATCGGAATAACTCCCTGGATCAACGACCCCTCTCTAGTAGCTATAGCCTGTAATATTATTACACTCCAGAAATACATCCAGGCCCCACTTGAATTCCTTTATTGTACTCACCATCACCACCTCCTCAGGCAGAGAGTTCCATAGTCTCACCGCTCTTACCGGAAAGATCCTCTTCTATGTTTGTCTACAAACCTTCTTTCCTCCAAACGCAGAGGATGTTTCCTCCATCGTTGATCTGGTTTCCAACACCTCACTCAGTGTTGCGGCTCTGTTTAGTTTTCTGTAAGTCAAGGATTGGAATGGTAGTTACCTCCAGTTTTTCTTTTTCTGTACTCTAGGATGGGAGGACCCCACTGGCATTGGCCACACAGATGTGTCGCCCAGCTATATGCCAACTGCTGATAGAGAAAGGCGCCGATATAAATTCCCGGGACAAACAGAACAAGTAAGTGGTATCTTGAGATTTTAGCATAATTGTGTGTGTATATATTCAAGGAAGAAGGTATGCAACGCAGATCTTAAGCTGAGCTTCTAATGCCACCAGATGTAAGGTAGCTGTCATAAGTTCAACCTTTTATACAGGCCTTGAGACCAGCATCTCATCTGCAGACAGCTGTTTTGAGGTGATTGCCCCTCATCAGTCTCCAGCAAAGAGCACTGGCTTAACTGGGTGAGAAGCCTAGGTCAGGATTTGGGGGATACTAGATCTCCTTATGGAGAGTGCCTGGTCAGTGTGGCATTAGAGGCTCAGCTTGTTAAGAGTTGATTTGCATACCCTCTTCCCAGAATACCAGAGGAGCGTTGCCTGGCCTATAACACTCCTCATGCCGGCTAGCTCCATAAGGGGATAAACAATCCCCCGAATCATGACTTATGACTCTAACCTGGTTGAGCAAGTTTTCTCTGCTGTACACGAAGGCCTCGTTCACGCAGAGCGTTGGGGATTGTGTCAGAATCTGTTCTGGAACGGATTTGCAGTCGCAGAAATTCTGCCACATGTGAAGGCACCCTAATGAAGAGTGATTACCCTGAAACAGCAGATGAGGTGCTGGCTTAATTATCTAAGTCATGTCTCAAGGCCTGTTTAAAAGGTTGCACTTTAACTTATCTGGTAGCATAAGAGGCAGAGCTTGTTAAGAGCTAATTTGCATCCCTTCTTCCCAGAATTCCAGGGGAGCATGTATGGCCTACGAGTCTCCTCATGCTAACTAGTTGCCCTCCATAAGGAGATATAGTATCCCCCTGGTATATGTATTTATTTACTGAGACTTGCTATTGAGGGGCTGTACATGCGTTGATACTTTCTCCATCCCTTAGGACTCCGCTCATGCTGGGCTGTGAGTACGGATGCCGGGAAGCTGTGGAAATCCTGCTGAGAGCAGGGGCTGACGTTACACTGGTCGACTCTTTGGGACATGACTGTACCTATTATAGCAGAATTGGGGACAACCTGGAGATCTTGTCTCTTATCAGGACCGCAGTTGAGAGCTCTCCACGAGGTGATCTTCTCTCTGGTGGTTGTAATTTCTTGCCTATGGGATTATTATCCAGAAGTGTAATCTTAACCTGTTTTGTATATTCCCACAGGGCCAGAACCTGTAAGAAGCATGGTTTCTTTACGCTCTGTGAGTGCTATTGAATTTTTTTTACAAAGCTCATTATATCTGAGTGTAACCTAAAAAGGCTATTCCCTCCTGATAAAGTGATGCCATATCGCTAGCTCAAATCATCATTTTATGATTAGTGATTCTTTGACCTCTGGGACTCCACCAATTAGGAAAATGAAGTGGCTGCAGCACCGCTGTGTTCTCCAATGTTTTTTCACCTGTTTTGCATGACGCTTGGCCACCCACTGTGTGGGGGACATATTACAGTGATATAACATCACTTTGTCGGATTGGAAAACCCCCTTCAAAGAACATTTCATTTTAAAACATTAAAATTACTGAATCACATTCCTCTGCAAAGATTAAACTGGCCACCACATTAAGGCGTTGGGTTTTGCTATCAAGAACAAAAAGTCCTAGTGTTTGTTTCTTCTACACCTTCCTCCCCCTCTTCCTTTGGTAGTGGTGGTAACGCAAAACCTAAAATGTATCTTTTGCTTATGCATTAGAATAATTCCTGTTATTTAGTACACCATGATCCATTTTGGGCAGGGAGCGGTGTAGAGTTTTTCAACTGTTAATGACTGGATGTCCAGGAAAATGTCTGCCCTCTGATCACTAATTTAATTTCCATTTCTTGTTCTGACAAACTCCAGAAACAGTGACGTACATGTGAGTGAATGGCCATAGACACTCTTTATGATAGGTTGAACCTTGTATATTAGGTTTTATTAGTCTGTTAAATTTTGTGTACCTTGAGGATTGTAAAGCAGTGAATCATAAAAGGGGTCCTCTCCACACGAGGGGCGTGGGGGTGTCTGACCATCAGTCCTCAGCTATCCTGAGAACACTGGTTCTCCTAGCCCCCTCTCTGATTGGAGTGGTAGGAGTATGTCTGTCCTCCATTCAATTCTGTCAGGCTGATGGAACACTGCCTGGATGGAATTTTTTTTTTTTTTTGCAGTTTACCTCATGGTGTTACTGCATGTATGTTAAATATATAAAGTCATGATCCATCGTAGCATAATTGCAAGTTTCCTCTTACGGCATGCCAATAACTTGACATTACCCTGTCTCTAGTGCATGAACTCTATCCAAAATGGAATAAATCAGGCAGTTTCCACTCTTCTCTTATTAATGTCAGCCATTTGTTCGTTCCCACACAACCTGTGACTTCCACAAACCATTGACAGTGATGGGACTCTAAGCTGGTCAGATGTTATGGGAGGGAGCTTGCATTTTAGAATAAAAGTCCTACAGTTAATGTGTTTTTGGCATTCTTGCTATGACTGGCACGGTCTATAAATGGTTCTGTGTGTGTCCTTTCCTCAGAAATGGGCAAAGCAGAGTTCCAAGGAAGATTCCTCCGTAAAATCAAAAGATCAGGCACAGGTATGTGTGTGAGCCTGTTATTCCCATTATTGGCAATGATACGTGGACATGCTGAGATGGTAAAATGCTTCAATCCTCTTCACCATTCCTCCTTTAGGACTTAGAAAATGAAAATGAAGATCTCCGTGATAGACTGAGAAAAATACAGCATGAGCACAGAGCACTGCTGGATAAAGTGGGGGGCTTACAGCACCAGCTCGGCCAGGTGGGGTCCAGTGTCTCCCAGTCATTTATAACCGGGCAGATAGACGGCCATCTGAATAAGGCTTCTAGTGTATAATTAGCATTCATTGTCAGGTGTGTGTAAGGCATTTTATAATAGCTTATTAAATTGTCAGTTTATACAGCGTCATGGGTGTGTGTCTATGATGAGATGTGTTCAGAGCAGAAGTACTGTCATGGCATTAACTGTATTGCAAATGCCATTCAGAGATATACTGAAAATGGAGAATTAATGTTACAATACTCTCTTTAACATAGAAAAACAGGAGCAAGAGGGGAATAAAAGCTATGAACAAGTGCACCGGAGACAGGAAATAGCTGGATTGGGGGGGCAGGGTGGACTGTATGCAGGGAACTAGGTGGGGTTTCCAGTTCGGGTCTGTGTCCGAGAGCCGTGAGCAATAAAGAAAAGGAACTGGCCTATTGTATCGTACAAGGAGACTTAAATTTACTTCATATTGCAGGAGCAGATGATGACTGATGACCTGGAGAATGAGGTAGCATTATGTTTGGGGTGTAGAATAAATCATGATACCTTTTTACTTGCACATCACTGAACATTTTTTATATATTTTTTTTTTTCCATCTCCAATATTAAAATATTAGAAAGAGGAGCTGAAGTCACTATTGGAAGCGAAGGAAAAGGAACTTGAGGAGAGCCTGCGAACTATGGAGAACCTGCGAGGGAAACTGAGATATTATGAGGTGAGCTGGTGCTGGCTGGTGGCGAGAATTGATATAGAAGGTTGAATGATCAAGCCTTGCGCTCCATAATTCTGTCTTCAAAAAGTCCACAAAACAGCGACTTTTTGAGGTTACGATCTCAAATATGTTTAGCCTTTTTTTTTTTTTTTTTTCATTTTTACACCACTCTCTCCAGTTTTGAAAAGTGGATGTGGTTATCTATGTTAATGAGTTTCACTCCAGATTTCACCGTAAAAGTCCCAAAGCCATCCCAGTAGGGTTAGATTTAAAGATGCTCCAAATGGTTAGGTTAGGTTTAAAGATGCTCCAAATTTAAGCAAGCAACGTGACATTTTATAAATTTGGCACAAAGTATGGCAAACTGACTTCAAATTTTACACTCAGTCTGTGTGTGTAAATGGTTAATCTGAATCTGACAGGTGTCGGACATGCGGAAGTAAATGTTGTTGTTACATGGATCCTCTGTGTTATTGCAGCTAATTCAGCGTGTATGGCATAGGAGCTTTCTGATCCGCTTGCAATAGCAATGCAGTCCCCAATGAGAGATCTCAGGAACAGTAGTACATGGAGTTGTCTATGGACTAAATTGTAATATTATACACTATTAAACTAATTACAATGTCACACATTAATAACTAATCAATATAATATTATTGATACTTTGGAGAGAGTTCAGAGAAGAGCTACTAAACTGGTACATGGATTGCAGGACAAAACTTACCAGGAAAGATTAAAGGACCTTAACATGTATAGCTTGGAAGAAAGACGAGACAGAGGAGATATGATAGAAACTGCTAAATACATAAAGGGAATCAACAAGGTAAAAGAGGAGAGAATATTTAAAAGAAGAAAAACTGCTACAAGAGGACATATCGCTATTCAGAATAAGTGACTTTTAAAAATACCTTTAATGGTGATACAGTGGGTATAGGTATGTAAATACCGACAGTGAGTACTACAATTTCAAAAGGTTATATATAAATTTCTTTTGACAGGGGAGTAGTAACCCCTAACTGAGAACATGTGCTAGTGATACAAAAACTATTAATAGACTTACGGTGGTTCGAGGATCAAAATCGAAAATTATTATATAAGTACGATAGGGTCTGAGGAAAAAAGGGCAGGGCAGACTGGATGCTTACCCTAAATGCCCTAAATACTGCTCAGCCCAGGGTAACCCCCTGATGGTGGAGGTTCCCTGTCCCCGAACCTATACCTGTCAACTCCCTAGTTTGACCCTAGCCAGGGAATAATGATAGGTAAACAACAATAATATCAAGATATAACAGGGGAAAAGGCAGGTGGCTCAGGTGATCAGAGTCACCACCCGTCCTCTCCGAGATTCAAATAAACATATACAGAAAGAAGGAGTGGGGAGGGATCCAGATACTCAGGAAATCACCAATCCTCTCAGATAAATAATACGCACGTTTTAAAATATGCACATCTTGTTACACAGACCTCAACGCGTTTCACCTGTATAGAATCAGGCTCATCAGGAGGTAGGTAGAAAAGGACAGAGTCCAGTAAAGATACAGATGTGACCAATGATAGCGTTAATATAGATGGAACGATACTTAGCTATAGATGTTCATAGGAGGAGGCGTAGATATAGTATTACCAGATGGCAAGATAGCTACATCAATACGTGATACCTGAAAAAAGTGTATATACAAAGGGACACTTCAGTATATATTAACATTACTCACAGCTCTATAAATAACTCTTGCAGATTCAAGTAGCATAAAGAACTTACATGGTGTTGATGCTGGCCATTGGCTCCCCCAGTAGCCTGCTTTGGGCCCAGGTGGAGTGCAAGTGGAAATAAAACCCATTTATAGGGTCTGATAAATGCGTCCGGACGCCGGAAACCACTTCCGGTCTCCTGGAGCGCACGGAAACCACTTCCGGCCTGCGGAAGTCCTGTGCGTTCCACCATGCGCTCCAGGAGACCGGAAGTGTTTTCTGACGTCCGGACGCATTTTTTAGACATCATAAATGGATATTTATCTCTACTGGCACTCCACCCGGGCCCTCAGCTTATACCTACTGGCCCCTTTATTAATCCCCATGCGTTCACTTCTGCATGGTTAACATGGCCCTTGTTATCTTCCGGTGCCGGCATCGGGCCCTATGCGGCTCACGATGCGTTCCATGGCACCGGAAGTGACGCTGGCCGGAAGCTTGGTGCGTTTCACCATGCGCTCCAGGAGACCGGAAGTGGTTTCCGGCGTCCGGACGCATTTATCAGACCCTATAAATGGGTTTTATTTCCACTTGCACTCCACCTGGGCCCAAAGCAGGCTACTGGGGGAGCCAATGGCCAGCATCAACACCATGTAAGTTCTTTATGCTACTTGAATCTGCAAGAGTTATTTATAGAGCTGTGAGTAATGTTAATCTATACTGAAGTGTCCCTTTTGTATATACACTTTTTTCAGGTATCACGTATTGATGTAGCTATCTTGCCATCTGGTAATACTATATCTACGCCTCCTCCTATGAACATCTATAGCTAAGTATCGTTCCATCTATATTAACGCTATCATTGGTCACATCTGTATCTTTACTGGACTCTGTCCTTTTCTACCTACCTCCTGATGAGCCTGATTCTATACAGGTGAAACGCGTTGAGGTCTGTGTAACAAGATGTGCATATTTTAAAACGTGCGTATTATTTATCTGAGAGGATTGGTGATTTCCTGAGTATCTGGATCCCTCCCCACTCCTTCTTTCTGTATATGTTTATTTGAATCTCGGAGAGGACGGGTGGTGACTCTGATCACCTGAGCCACCTGCCTTTTCCCCTGTTATATCTTGATATTATTGTTGTTTACCTATCATTATTCCCTGGCTAGGGTCAAACTAGGGAGTTGACAGGTATAGGTTCGGGGACAGGGAACCTCCACCATCAGGGGGTTACCCTGGGCTGAGCAGTATTTAGGGCATTTAGGGTAAGCATCCAGTCTGCCCTGCCCTTTTTTCCTCAGACCCTATCGTACTTATATAATAATTTTCAATTTTGATCCTCGAACCACCGTAAGTCTATTAATAGTTTTTGTATCACTAGCACATGTTCTCAGTTAGGGGTTACTACTCCCCTGTCAAAAGAAATTTATATATAACCTTTTGAAATTGTAGTACTCACTGTCGGTATTTACATACCTATACCCACTGTATCACCATTAAAGGTATTTTTAAAAGTCACTTATTCTGAATAGCGATATACTCAAAAACCCACGTGACAATATTAATCTAATAATAATCTAAACATTAGGCATTTTTTTTGTTTGAATACAAGAGGACATAGTTTTAAATTAGAGGGGCAAAGGTTTAAAAGTAATATCAGGAAGTATTACTTTACTGAGAGAGTAGTGGATGCATGGAATAGCCTTCCTGCAGAAGTGGTAGCTGCAAATACAGTGAAGGAGTTTAAGCATGCATGGGATAGGCATAAGGCCATCCTTCATATAAGATAGGGCCAGGGGCTATTCATAGTATTCAGTATATTGGGCAGACTAGATGGGCCAAATGGTTCTCATCTGCCGACAGTCTGTTTTCTATAACAAAGCTGATCATTTTGGTATCGTAGGCAGAGGTCAGCCTTTTTTATTTACCATTTTCTAAGCTGGTAATAGGACCAGCTAGGTCAGATGGCTGTGGGAAAGGCAATGGTAGTTAAGAGGTATAAATCTAAAAGGGCAAACTTAAAAAATGGTATTTAACTGACAGGTTTTTCTAACTTTGTTCCAGCAGAAAAATTCCTCTGCCCCTAACAGCCCTTTCAGCAATGGTGAGTATTTGCTTGTACGCCCAGCATACTGGTAGTCCTCATGTAATCCTCCTTCTCTAATTCTTTATTTGTGTTCTAGGTAGAGAAGACCTAGTAATGAAGCAAAATCTTGTTCTTAGCGCTGATCCACAGGTGAGGAGTGAAGGAAGGAATGTTTAATGACAACTGTTTGTTTTCTGACAGCATAATGGTAGTCCTTGGAAATGTGTTAAAAAAAAAACTGGAGTGGGATAAATGGTAGTCATTATGTAATCATGCCCTTTTACAGAGGTTCTCCGGGCTATCCTGAGGATAGGTCATCAATATTAAAAGCCCGGAGAACCCCTTTAAGTTTAGATGGACTCAGCCTCCTGGTTACAATATATAGCTTGTATATTACAGCCAATTTCATACAAAGATGTTATGCTGGAGTTGGGAGATATTTGATTTATTAGCTAGATACTTCACAATTTTTATTCCTTAATCGTTCTTTTTCGATTGCTTAATTTTTAAAGGATTTTGATTGGAACCTACAGTGCTTCTTGTAGTTATCCTTCCACATTATTCATTAAAGTGGTTGTCCAGCTTTTACTAAACAATGGATTATCCTAAGGATAGGCCATCATTAGCTGATTGGCAGGAGTCCCAACACCCCACATCCGAACTGGGTGTAGCTCTGGTGCTGGAAGTCTGCAAAAAAAAAAAAGGGGTCAGTCAGCACCTCCCAGTGTGCAGGTGCACGCTGCCATGGCAAAGACCTAGAGGAAAAAAAAGAGACAATGCAGCAGCACTCTGCAAATCTGATTTGCAGAGTGCTGCTTCATTGTCTCTTTTTTTCCTCTGGTGCTGGAAGTACATAGGGCTGTGATCTGTGTAGTAGACAGTTGATCACTGCAGCACTGCTCCTATTGACTTTCAGCACAGCTATCAACAAGGATGCGAAGTGTTAGACCGCCACCAATCGGCTAATAATGGCCTATCCTGAGGATAGGCCATCACTTAGTAAAAGCTGGACAACCCCTTTTTTTGCTGGCCACACAAGTGATAAAAGTTGGCCAGAAAGATTCGACCGACTGCCGTTTGAAAAACTATCATGAACAACTATTTTCAATGGCCAATGGCAAACTCTTGTCTGCCAAAAATGCAATTTGCTATGCTAGAAAATTCTCTGATGTAGTCACACGAAACTGCATTTTTATGGCATGATTTGCTGAATTTGGCCGATCATTTTCCATTGTTCTCAAGGACAAGGGAGTCATTTTTTTTTATTTTTTAAACTGACTCCCAAGTCACAGTTTTTAGTCTGTTGCTGGTGGGATTATTTGTACACGGCTACTATTTGACAGATAAATGATAAGTTGTGTGACAACTTTTGTTTACTTTTATATGAAATTAATGAATATCCCTCATGGTAATTAATTTATCAAAATGACAATTCTTAATGGTTTTAGATGCCTTTTCCGACGCGTCCAAAAATGTACTTTTTATGCAACAGAGCACCAGAAAATGTGCCAGTCTAGAGGTGCACAAGATTTGGCATGTGACATCACCACTTTGATAAATCCGGCAGAGTTTTAGACTGTGGTCTAAGGTTACACTATCTATTAGACAGTATAAATGAGTGTTGGCCACTGTATTTACACGTTGTATCTCTATTACTCTTTTAGCTTGCAGCTCACCTGCCGGCCAGGTCTCAGCTGCGACCTCTGGAACTTCCTGGGGAAAATGCTGACCAGCGCCACGAAATAGAAACCATCCGCAGATACTATGAAATGGCCAGGGAGGAGACGTTGAGGCTGCAGCAGGAGCTTTCAAGGAGATCTTCAGAGTGTGTAGCTCTAGTATCTGAGAGAGATCGGATTAAAGCTGATTCAGACAAGCAGATCCGTCAGCTAGAAGAAGCGCTGCGTGATGTCCAGAAGCGCATGCTGGACTCTGAAAGTAAAGTGAAGCAGATGCAAACACATTTCCTGGCACTGAAAGATCACCTAACGCAAGAAGCTCTGAATGGCTCCTCTCGTGCAGAGGAATTACAGGAACAGCTGAGAGAGATGAAAAGCAAATATGAAGGCGCATCTGCTGAAGTTGGGAAGCTACGCAACCAGCTGCGGCACAATGAGCTTCTGGTGCAGGAGCTGCGCAGAGAAGATGGACGCATGCGTAAGGAGAATCGGTGCCTACAGGATGGGCTAGCTGTGTGTGAGGAAGAAAAAGAACGCGCAGAACGAAGGGCCCAGGAGGCTGGAGAGCAACTGGCTCTTGCTGTCACCACAGACAAGTTTGAGAACATGAGATGTCTTCTGACAAATGACGTAAATGAAAAGTCACGGAGCTTGGAAGAGGCTAAGCAGGAGCTGACCAAGGTTAGGGATGATCTTGAAAATGCTAATAAAGAAAAGAGGAGGTCAGAGGCAAAGTGGGACATGCTCAAGAAGGAGTTGGATGAACTTAAGGTAAAGAATAGCATTCTCAGTAGGGAAGCTGAAAAGCTGCAGACTGAGAAGATTCTTCTGCAAAGACAAATTGAAGAGTTAAAAGGAGAGCTAAGAAGTCAACATGTCCCAGCACAACTGCACGCAGAGACCAAGAGAGCCTGCGAGGAAACCATTGCTCTCCTGAGTCAGAAATTAGCAGAGTCTGAGGCAAGTCACAGGAAGGCAGAGCAGGAGCAGGGGAGGTTGCTAGAGGAGAGGAAAACATTGAAGGAGGGTATGATGCTTCTCCAGTCATCCACTACACCTCGAGAAGAGCATGAGAAAAATATGAATGATAAGCAGCTACGGATCAGAGAACTGGAGAAGCAGCTGGCAGACATGTCAAAGAAATGTGAAGAGGCGGCAAAGAAAGCAAACGCTTTTCTGGCAGAAAATGTTAATCTACGAGAAAACCACATACCCCTGACTACACATTTGCAGACTTCGGCTTCACTGACTGCAGAGTTAGAGAAATCTAAAGTCGAGGTGGCCTCGATCAGGAAACAGCTGGAAAGTGAGACAAAAGACATGACAATGGTCCGGACAGAGCTAGAGAGACTTGTTGCTAAGCAAACAGCGTTGCAAGCACAGCTCGACAGAGAGTCTGCACTGAAGTCTGACTTGCAGAAACAGCTGAAGAATGAGGTTGCAAAGCAAACTGAAATGCAAGAAAAGCTGAAGTGTGAGACGGAGAAGAGTGCAGAATTGCGTGATCAAGCAGCCAAGGAGGCCACTACCCGAGCAGAATTGCAGACACTGCTGCAGAATACGAAGAAACAGTTGGGTTCTGATTATGTGACGCAAAAGGAACATGCTGAGAAAGTGGCAGAGCTGCAGAAATGCAACAAACAGATTGAGCAACAGTATTTGCAGGCACATGCCAGTTATAAGCGGGAAAAAGAGGAGGCTGGGAAGCTACAGGCAGCGCTCAAAGAACAGAGAGCCGAATTAGACACATTGCAGCACTGCATTACTGAAAAATATGCTCCTCTGACCAGCATCAGGGAAAAGGAGAAAGACTTCCAGACAATAAGGAATGAGATGGAGTCTGAGCTACAGAAACAACATCTCATAACTCAGGCAACACGAGATGATCTCTCCAAGCAGAAGCAGGAAACTTTAAATCTTAAGAAAGACCTAGAGATTGCGGAACGTAGCCTTGCTGAAGAACGTATGTCTCGAAAGGGAGAAGAAAGTGCAATGCTTGCTGAGTTGGAGGAACTGCGATGCTGCTTACAGCAGTTACAGAAGTCACAGAAAGACTCCAAAGAGATACATGTTGCGTTGCAGAAAGATAATCTCGAGGCCACAATGAAACTCAAGGAAATGCAGGAAAGTCTCAGCAGTCAATACATTCCTATAGAAAGACATAATGACTTGCAATCCACATTGAAGAACACTAAGGCAATTCTAGAGGCTGAGCTTGAAGCCAAAGTAAACTTATTTGAGAAGATGCAAGAAAAAGTCCGAAACTTAGAACAAGAACTGGAGAACCTGAAAGCCGGTTCTGTTTCCAACACCCAGCACGCCAAAGAAAAGGAGGTCTGGCAGAGGAGTGCTGCAGCAGCAGAACTGAAGTTAAGGGAAAAAGAGGAGAAATGGCGGACGGCTGAGCAGGAGATGAATAGACTTCATGAGGAATTAAAGAAGGCACATCAAAATCTAGAAGAACTGGAGCGTTACAGCAATAGGGAAAAATCCGATTTTAGTGTGATTAGGACAGCTCTTGAACAGAGAGTGGCTCAGCTTGAGGAGGCCAGCAACAGGTTCAGAGAGGACAGCAAACGAGCAGCTCAGGACCTTCAAGAGGCTCTGCGTCAGAGCGAGAAGTTAAGGCAAAAGAGCAGCAGTCAAGAACAAGAGATCGGTAAACTCATGGAGAGGCACAAACAATCGTTGTCTACAATCGAGGGACTGAAGGAGAACATCCAGCGATCAGCAGAAGATCTGGAAAGCAAAGACAAGCAGGTGAGGAAGGAAATTTCTAGGCATATTATATGTTCCTATTAAAGTATACACTTGCTATGCTAGGAGCACATAGTAGTGATGTTAAATGTACGTCAAATGGTTTCCGAGGTAATGGAGTCAATACATTTTTACATGTATCGCTTACGATATCCTGTTAAAATTATGAAAACCTTTATGGGAAAAAAAATTATAAAATGTTAAAATGAATATTAAATTGCAAGAGTTTGATGTTCTGTTTCTTCCCCTGTGGCCAGATCCAATCTCTCCTTAATGATGTGGACAGGTTGAAGCACAGTTTGTCCCTGCTCCCTGAGAAGATGCAGTCTGAGGAGGCCCTGCAGAATCAGATCAGGTCTCTACAGTGCCAATTAGACGTAAGTTCTATAATATGACTCTTATCATTAAATCTCATAGTAAAATGGATAGCCTGCTTTGAAAAATCCCTACATGTTAGTGGGGCCTCTTTACAATAAACAGATTCCAAAGTGTTCCCCCTGCTGGGACCCCAGCAACCAGCTGTAATTTGTAGGGAGTAAGTGTTTAATTTTCCTGGAGCACCACCACAGGAGAAATTAAGCATTACACATTGCCCATTCAGCTAAGGCTACTTTCACACTAGCTTTTTTTGCGGATCCGTCATGGATCTGCAAAAACGCTTCCGTTACAATAATACAACCGCATGCATCCGTCATGAACGGATCCGGTTGCATTATGTCATCCATCATGAACTCCATTTAAAGTCAATGTGGACGGATCCGTTTTCTATTGTGTCCGAGAAAACGGATCCGTCCCCATTGACTTACATTGTGTGCCAGGCCGTTTGGCTCAGCTTCGTCAGGCGAACAGCAAAAAAAACGCTGCAGGCAGCGTTTTGGTGTCCGCCTCCAGAGCGGAATGGTGACTGAACGGAGGCAAAACTGATGCATTCTGAGCGGATCCTTTTCCATTCAGAATACATTAGGGCAAAACTGATCCGTTTTGGACCACTTTTAAGAGCCCTGAACGGATCTCGCAAACGGAAAGCCAAAACGCCAGTGTGAAAGTAGCCTAAATAAGGCAGAGTGAGAGAAGCTCTTTGTAACTGCTCTCCACTGTGGCCAAGGGATGGGGATTTTGAAAGAAGACTATCCCCCGGCCCGCCCGCCACCTCTAATTACTCAGATTTCCCCGGCTGGTTTTTGTAACTCACAAATACAATGGTTAAAACATTTATTTATTTTTTATATATTTTTGGTCAGCTTTACATGTTCTTGTGTCTAGTAGCTTCTTCTATCTGTAATCCTTATGTCACCATAATTATTTGTTACAGGAGACGCATCGGAGACACCAGGAGATTATTTCCATCTATCGTGCACATCTTCTGAATGCGGTGCAGGTAAGCAGAGGAAACAGATTATAATGTGTTCCTTGTGTCCGTGTCACATAGTAAAATGGAAACCTTGCTTACATATTATGTGTCAGGCATGCATTATATTGTGTGACATACAGTCCTTTGAGTTACTGATGATAAAGCATTGTTGTTTTTTTTTTTTCACAGGGTCATATGGATGCAGATGTACAAGATGCATTACTACAGATCATACACATGCGACAAGAACTTGTCTGCTGATATCCCATCAATGAACAGTCTATGATTTGGTGGGGTAGTGGGCAATAAAGCTATTGCAGGACACCTTACACATTATAATCATGGTGGAAGTTGATACCCACACACTGCATACACAAGTGTGGAATGAGATATACACTGGATAGGGGCTGGAAAGTTAACGTATGTAATAAGAGAAGTATGAATACGATAGAGAAAAGGGAAAGTGAGGTAGGAGGATGTGAACGTTAGATTTTGAGAGGGTAATGGCAATGTTGGTTGTGAAGGAACATGGAAGTGGCCAATCAAAGTTGATAGAAGATGAGACCTAAGGATATGAAGAAAGACGAGCAAGTGTCAAAGATGGAAGATATGTTGTAAGTGTCGAATAAGAGAGACTGAGTACTGGGCTCTGGTGAGGCAGAGTGTGGACACTGGCAGGCTGGATAGTAATGTAGTGGAAAATACAAGGCAATGTGAATAATTTTATATGTATTACAGCAGCAACTAAATAAGTCTTAGGGGCCTGTGAAGTTGAAAATGGAGGTTCCCGCTGAAAGGCTTCTTATAGTGTTTGAAAGACTATGTGCAACTTTTAAGCACCAGTTTAGATATAATCTGCATAAAAAGTTCAGTAACTCTGTGAATACTTTCCATAACTTTTCGTGTACTGGTCCCAAATTCCAGCCTGTGGTATTCTCCAGATCGTCCTTCCCCAGCAGCTTTAATGAGCTCCTGATAATGCCGTGGGACAGTCTGCTTCTCCTACATCAGATTTCTGTACAGTACATGGTGCCATTACCAGCTCATTTTGTGCACATTGTGCCAGCACTGAATGATTTGAGATTGAAGTTCTGAAGCCGGCCATGTTGTGAATGCTACCCTGGATTCAGGCAGTGATCTGCATTGGTTGTACAGGATTAGAAAAATGTCTGCTTAAATGATGCCATACCTGTCCACAGATTGTGTATAGTACTGCAGCTTAGCACCGTTCATTTCATGTCAGTGAGACTGAGCTGCAGGTTAAGACCCAACCACAACTGGAAGAAAGGAGCTGTGTTTTTCTAATCCAGTACAACCCCTTTAAGTAAGGCACCGCATTTACAGGGTTATTTAACTTTTTTATCTAGGTAATTTTTCTTTTTTTCTTAAAGGCTTTGTTCCATCTTGCCGGCCTTAGGTAGCTGGGTTTACGGAAACGGCCTTAGGTGGCTGGGTTTACGGAAACGGCCTTAGGTGGCTGGGTTTACGGAAACAGCCAAGCTGTCCGGCGCTCCTATTCACTACAATGGAAGCTACGGAAACAGCTGTTTCTGTAAGCCCGGCCTTGTAAGGTCAGCAATCTGTCATGTCTCCTATCTGCCTGTGTTAGCTGAGACATTTGACTAGAAATCAATGGATCTGAAAAATAGAAACTGTATAAATTTGAGGTTGATTAAAGAAGTTACGTTAGAGACTTGTAAGGATGTCGTTTAGCAGAGCAGCATGTTCAGTTACCTTTCTGTCACCCAAGGTATGGACTTGGCTGGCCAGGTTCAGAATCTACGCTTTTTAAAGAGACGTTAGATCTTCTTATGCCAGTTTACACTTTCCAATATACGTTTACACTCCCAGTATATAGAGATAGATATATTTATATATATATATATTTTGTATGGATATTTTGATTCACGTGCCTGTTCTGTGGAATCGGTCAGCTGGCCTGAACTCTGTTCCATGTGATCTTACTATGTAGTATATAGTCCTTGGGGTGGCAAAGCTTTATCGTGTAGACTTATCAGCTTGGTGCTTGTTCTGTTTTTTTAGTTTAGGTAATAACCGTGTCTTCAGTTATACGCAGGGTTTGGACTGTGTGGTGTCCACAACTATGCTTATCTACACTCCTTTGAGATATACTACAAGTTTATGTGTTCATTGGTTCCGAACTGGATTAATATATAAATTATAATAAACTTAGTTTGTGGGGAAATTCCTGTTGTTTGGTTTTCTGTCCATGTGCATTGCACAAAACATGTACAGCGCCTCACATCCCATCCTTTAGTTATTCAGCATTCTATCACCTAAAGCCCCATTCACACACCTGTGTTCGACAGACGTGTTCTGTACGTGTTCTCCACAGACAGCACACATCCCCATTCATTTCAATGCGTGTATTCAGACATCAGTGTTTTAGCACGGATGCATCACTGACCACCTTCTCACGGATTTGAACATGGACGTGTGAATGAAACTTAACTCTGGAAATGATCCTATCTCTAAATGGGGCAAAGGTTGAAATTACCAGCAGATTCAATATGATCACACTGATGCAGGGCTTGTTACAGTTTAGTTGGAGTCTGTGTTGTCATGAGTCCTGCATCTTTGTGCCTATCACATGACAGGTCATAAAGAATAAATGATATGGAAAATTGGAAAACCTCATTACTGAATGATTAAACTTTAATACTGACGGCAAGCAGAGATCTTCCAAATTGTAAGGAACAGAAACAAACAACTATAGTCATACCAGTAATTAAACGTTGCTTAAGACTAAACCACCCCTTTTAAGATGTCTACACTATGCAGATTACGAGTTGATTTTTCGGTGTGGATTTCGTGCAGGAAAAACAGCAGAGTAATACAGTAATTTCAAAACTAATAGACCACAGCACGCTTTCTGAAACAGTCAAAATTGGGTGCACGTCCGGATTATGTTCTATAGCGCCACCAAGAACTGTAGATATCACACACATTTTTAGACAGCACTCCGTGATGATGATACGTGATAATTTTATTTCATATCATTTCAGCCAGGTACAGTGGTACACAAGTTGCTTGCAACGTTTCGGGCTAACATAAGCCCTTCATCAGGCTGACAGAAAAATAATAAATTGACATATCTGTAAGATGTGCATTAATATTACTAAAATACCACTTTTACATGATTCGTATACAATATGAACATGATTTATACATAAAACAAAGCCATATATAATGTTTAAATAGACATGATTAGTTGTACAAGACATGACATGTTACATAACATATACATGATGACATGCTTCATGGCATATGAACAATACATTAACATGGGGCTGGAGTGAATAAAAATATCCAAACTACAGCCCATGCAAATAGTAAGTAAGTGTGGTATGATAGTCAGATCAGATATGTGATGGAGACCATCAAGGATTTGATCCAAGTACCATATTAAATGACTGCGGACAGGCTGAAAGTGATAGCCACCTAAACAGGTGGCAGAGGCAATAGTGGAAGAGTTTCAAAAGCAACAGTGGAAAGCATTACAGCTATAGAGAAGAGCAAACACTGTACATAATGCCCTATAGTAGAAATAAGAATAGTATGGTGGAGCCATAGGCTCAAACACTTACCACTAACAGGACCACATACCAAGTGTTGCCGGCACAATGCGGGGCGCCATATTAAATACCATTTCAGGGGTCCTTAATTGGTGGCCAGACGTCACATGTCCTCCCAAGTGGGCGGAACCATTAGAAAGTGAGGCTTGGCACACAGGAAGTATTCCATCCTGCTGGACTATCTCAGTGGGCGTGTAAGCGTGCATGCAAATTAGATGTGTGACGCACACGTCACATAATCGCGCCGTCTGGTCAGCTAGAAAAGGGCCCAAAAAAGGATATAAAACGCACTGATCGGCGTAATTAACTTTATGGCCCCAATAAGCAAGCGCTGAGTAAGAGAAAAAGAGCGCTACTGCAGCGCCAGTACAAGTGGAAACAGTGACGCGAACGTCACATAATGGCGCATGCGCAAAACAAAGATAATCAAAACAAAGATAATCTATCAGCAGACATCTTGGAAGATGGCAAAGTAAGGGGACCAAAGGGGATCTATCATATAGCTGTGTATAAAGAAGTAGAAAGTGACTAAATAGTCCTAATGAATAGAGAGTGACAGAATAGCCATATATAAATCAAAGAACTATCCCCAATTAACAAAGAACCATAGATATGTTTAGGTAGATATAACAAATGCATCGCACCACACTTGCATTGTACTTTACATCCGTAATAGACAATAGGTCACCCATATGAGACGCATAGGGTGCTGGGGGTCATAGCAGATGGACCGTAGAACGTGCCTGGCGGATGTCTCCACCCGCTACTGGACGGTTCCGGTCTTACAAGGTAAAAAAAGAGAAGGAAAAAAAATTACAAGATAACAAACATTAGAGATTCTCAAAGGGGTATTAACAACATTATTCATCCAAAAGATAATCCCTATCGAATCCAATAGGTTGCGAATCCACATAATCTCTCTCTCGTAACAACACTTGACGGTCACCTTCTCTTGTCGGGGGAGGAATCCAGTCAATCACTTGAAACCGTAGTTGGCTAATGGCATGTTTTTGTAAAATAAAATGCTCAACTAGGAGGGCGTTATTCTTTTTAGTCCAAATATTTGACTTATTCTGACAAATGCGCTCCTTGATTTATTTTAATTTTTTTGAATGGTCTGGCCCACATAACCAAGGCCACAAGGGCATTTGATTAGGTAGATCACATAATTAGTTTGGCATGAAAAGTGACCCTGGATATTAGGTTTTCCCTGAAGTGGGATGGGTAAAGGTCGGGCCCTTAGTGACAATACTACATTGAGCACATGAGAGACATGGATATGTGCCTCTAATGGAGGAGCCTATGATGGTGGTCTGAATAGTGTTGACCTTACTAGTCCCAAGGTCCGATTTAACAAGCATATCCCTGATATTTTTACCCCTCTTATAGGACATCAGTGGCATTTCATGGAAAATATTGGGGAAATTGCTAGTCAGGATGTGTCCGTGTTTATACACAATCTTTTTAATGTCCATACTCTGTGAAAATGTTGTAACACGGGATACGTTTCTGAATAGGTTTTTTAGTTAGTGATTTAGGCGTCGGCAAATTACCTCTTGGAATATCTGCTACTTTGAGTGTGTGTACGAAGGATATGGGCCGGAAAACCCTCGCAAGGAATTTTTGTGACATTTCATTCAATCTAGCTTCAACAATGGATGGGTCTGAGACAATACGCTTAACTCATGAATTGTGATTGTGGTAACGACCAAATGAGGCCCGGGGGATGAAAGCTGTTAAACCCGAGGAAGCTATTTTTGTCCGTCTGTTTTGTGTATAGGTCAGTTGTAATAATATTGTCTCTTACCTTGAGGCAGACATCCAGGAAAGAGATTTCCGACCGACTGAAGTTCAGAGAGAGAGAGATGGAGGAAACGCTGGAATTGATAACCTGATGGAAGGCGAGAAGGTCTTCCTGTGTACCCTGCCAGATGCAAAACAGTCAATGTATCGAACCCAACAACAAACATATTCATTGAAAATGGCATGGGGATAGACCACTTTTTCCTCCAAAATATTTATGTAAATAACAGCAAACGTGGGCGCTACATTACAACCCATCGCTGTCCCGGCTATTTGTAGATAAAATTGATCCTCAAACTAAAAATTATTCTGTTTGAGGACAAAGGATAAAAGGGACAAAATAAATTCTTGTCCAATTAGAGAGAATTCCGCCTGCTGTTGTAGAGAGATTTTAACACACTTAATACCTGCATCCGTGGGGATGTTGGTATACAGACTGGTTACGTCCATAGTGACTAAAAAAGGGTAATTGCCGCCTAAGTTAACCTTTTGGATTTTCTTAAGGAAATCCATAGTATCCTGGATGAAGGATTTACCATTTTGGGCATAGGGTCTGAGGAGGTTATCGAGCATTTTAGCTGCTGATTGGAACACAGAGTCACAACCTGAAACGATGGGCCTACCAGGGGGGTTTTCCCTGTTTTTGTGGACCTTAGGTAGGGTATAGATTACAGGTATGCGGGGATGTTGTGGAGTCAAATATTCCACCATCTTTGTGGTAAGAATTCAATTTGTATGGGCATTCCCTACAATCTCGGATAATTCAGTGAGGAACTCCCTGGTGGGATCATGATCTAGGGGTAGATAAGTCCCATGATTCCTGAGTTGTCCCATGATTTCATTTTTGTAATTAGTACGGTCCATTATTACAACCCCCGAGCCTTTATCCGCCGGCTTTATCACTATGCTTCTGTCAGCAGATACATTTTTTTTTTTTTTAAAGCTTATTGTTGTCCCTTAGACAAATGATATCTCCCCTTTTTAGGAGACATCTTTTTCTCAAGACTGTTCAAATCATATTGGACCTTCGATATGTATTTCTCCACCATATCATATTTCTTTGGTGGCATATACTTGCTTGGTGGTCTGCATCTCTTGGTCCATTCTTGAAATGGTGAGGATGTAGGTTGTTGGTCGTTCATCCAGGAGGGTTTCTCAATGTCTAGATATGCCCGTAATCTGATAGAGCGAAAAAATCGTGACATTTCTTTATCCAATAAGTAAGGATTCGTAAAATTAGTCGGGACGAAGCCTAATCCTAGGTTCAGGGCAGAAACTTCATCCGTCGTGAGGAATTTATTTGACAAATTAATAGTTAGGTCCTCGGAATATGTGGGATACCTGCTTAATTCCTGTATGTTGATCTGGTCTGGATCGGTTCCTGTGATTGCGAACGGTAATTCTGTCCTCCTTCCTATGCTTCTTCCCCGCCCTCCTTGGCGGCCTCTACCTCTGTTTCTGACAGTACCTCTGTCTAAAAAAATCAACGTCGCTGGCACTTGATGAGCCCGAGGTTTGTACAGTGGCAGTACCTGAGGTGGGATAGTTCTGGGGAACCGTACGGTAGACCTGATTTGTGGTACAATCCTGGATATCTCTGGAAATTTTTATTTTTTTACGTTCTTCTAAATTACGTCTAAAATGGTTATTCTTTTGGGTAAGGTTGCTTCGGATAGATGTTGCTTCTTCCGTAGATACTTCCTGGAACAAATTTTGTTCCAGAACTGTAATTTTCTCCTTTGTCTTCTTGATCTCCTTGCTAGCACTCCAAAGTTAAAAGAATAATGTCAAATGATGCTTCATTAAGTATCCTCTCAAATTGAAGATAGAACTCAGGGTCTTCTGAAAAGAGAGTTGGTCGTAGATTAGAGGCCTCGTGGTATGATTTTCTTCTTATAATACTCCGCCAAGGTGACCATGTATAGCTCCAAAGAAATCGATTTTCTGTACGTTTTTTCTAACGAGTTCACAGATACCCTCGGGTTGGTATTAGATAGGAACTCATTTGAAGCTGTGACAGAAGAGGTTATTCTTCTTGTGTCCTCCTCCGAGAACACTCCACTATTGTCGCGTTGCGTATTCGAGTTGAGGAACGACATTTAGGAAAATCCAGAGATGGTGCACGTGGTTCAGTGGTGGAATAATCTTCAGTAATTTCAAAACTAATAGACCACAGCACTCTTTCTGAAACTGGCAAAATTGGGTGCACGTCCGGATTATGCAGAGTAATACAGTAGCAGCAAAGTGAATGATAGTTGACCGCTCACGTTTACATGTACATGTTTTTTTTTTTTAATAAACAGAAAATCCGCACCAAACACTGCATAAGGCCTCATGCACACAAATGTGTTCCGTGCATTGGGGTCAGCAATTTGCGTTCCCCAATGCACAGGCACAATCCGTGCAGATGCTGCAGACGGATGCAGAACCGTTTAACTTGAATTGGTCCGTGATCTGTCCACATATGTTCTTTTTTTTTTTTGTGCGGAGGCACGGACAGAAACCCCACGGAAGAACTCCGTAGTGTTTCCGTTCCGCACCGCTGCTTCACTTGAACGGGTCCGCATCTGTGAATTGGTGTGTTCATGGCTGGTGCCTGTATATTTGTTTGCAGGCAGCAATTTGGGCATGTCCAGGCAACGGCCGTGTTCATGAGGCCTAAATATGCACCATTTTCTGCACTTTATTTATTTTATGCACTTATATAGCACTACTCTATTCCGCAGCGCTTCACAGACATTATCATCACTTGCTGTCCCATTCAGAGCTCACAGTATAAGTTTCTTCACAACTGCATCCCAAAGAAATGTTTTGCTTTGAACATCTCCAAAACTTTGATACCCCATCACATAACGACTGTGGCCTGTCATCATGAACATCTGGTAGATTTACAAAGAGCAGCAGGAAATGACGAGATGGGCCGTTATGGGAAAGGAGTTGTACAGGTCAAAATATTAGGTTTTTATATATTAGAAGACTTAAAGGGGGGCAAATGGTTTGGGCAAAGTTGCAAACCCTTAGCTACTGCTACAATTGTGGCATCCTGCAGTATGTACCAGTGTCTGGACCAATGTAATCAATAAAGAGACTGCAGCCCTGGAACAGACCTCATGATCAAGATATTGATGGCGTATCCTAAAATAGGCCATTTAATTTTTAAAGCCCAGAATACCCCTTCACTATAGCCCTTAACATTCTCAAAGTTGAGTAAACGCTAGATACCAGTGTATGGAAAGCTAAAATAACTTCAGCATCTTAAACAATTAATATGTAAAGTCCTGTGATCACTGCAGCATCAGCACTGATTCAACCAGGAAGGATGTGACCTGTAAAAACTTTGACCAGTACCAGCTGCGGCTTTTGACTAGATTTGTAAAATGACAACGATAACTTCCTGTTCATCAATAAGAAAGACAAACAGAGACGAAATGAAAAATAACTTGGTGTGAGTAGGCACATGAATTGAGAGATCTCGCCTCAGACCTGGGATTTTGAGACATAGCCACATTCAGTAGCTTCTTTTATGTCTCTCCTTATGCGCAAAGGATTGTCACAACCTCCTGAAAACTCCTTGCCTGCGGCAACCAGTCATTGCAGTAGGGTAAACCGCTTTTACCAAACAGATGTCAAGAGTTTGATATTGGTTTCTCCAGTCTGTCATCAGGGCAAAGAAAAACAGTAGTGTGAACCATGCCTAGCTTCAATGAAATAATTTTTCTCCCTATATTATTTCATTTACATTTCATGGAAAAATAACATGCGCTGATTGACAATGGTTAGTTGCGCTGCTATCTGCGACTTCGCCCCGCTCATGCCGGGCCTAAAATTGGGGGCGTGGAAGGGGACGGGCCGGCAGACCTGTCTCATTTACCATTTTCTACGCCTGTTTTAGCCTGAATTTTGTAGGCCTAGGCCCAGAAGAAGCAAGACTGACAGTCTAGGGCCCATCTGCAGAAGCCACCTTGCCATTGGTAGATGGGCCCGATACAATTTTGATTTAAAAAAAAATGTGGACAATGAGCTTCTAATTTTCATGAATAGTAAGTATGCCAGTAATGCAATTCAGATTAACCCATGTTTCCAATGTTTGCATGTGTCTTTGTGGATGAAGCAGTGTGATGCCACTTAGTGTGAGTTTGTATTTAAAAGGGAGCAATGGATCCACGTGAGGTACAGGGCTGTTCTAGCCCTTATATATATACATTATTATTATTACATTAATCATGAGTTAATATGAAGTTAGGGCTCCCTCAATATAGCTTCTACGCTTGTGGGAAGGCTTCCCAAAAGATTTTGGTGTGTCTGTGGGAATTTATGCCCATTCAGCAAAAGGAGTGTTTGTGAGGTTAGACACTGTTCTAGGATGAGAAGGCCTGGCTTGTGGTCTGTGTTCAGATTCATCCCAAAGGTGTTGGATGGGGTTGAGGTCAGGGCTTTGTGCAGCCACTTGAGTTCCTCCACAACAAACTCATCACACCATGTTTTCATAAACTTTGCTTTGTGCATAGGAGATCAGTCATGCTGTAACTGGTAAGGGCCTTGTCCAAACAGTTGCCACATTGTTAGAAGCATACAATAGTGTAAAATATCTTTCTATGCTGAAGAATCAACGATATACAACGTGCCAGACCACAAGGGCGATATGCGAGTGTAACGGTGTGCCGAATGGGTGTAGTAGTTGTACTTCCTTTTGCCGTAGCTCCTTTGGACGGCCTTGCAGTGGAAGGGAAGACAGCACAAAATCCTCCGGGGGCACTCTGTTGCAGGGAACACCAGCCAGATGGAAGTCTATGTGCCCTTGATGGTAGTGGGTTTGCTTAGGGTGCTTTGGTGACTGGGCCCCTGTGTTGTTCGTAACGCCAGCACTGTAAGGTGCAATTAGGAGATAGTTGAATGATGAGAGAGGCAGTAGTTGAACCAAATAGGAACTTTACTTGTAAATTGTAGTCTTGCAATAAGTATCGTCCAATAGCAGCACTTTGTCATAAATATGGATGGTAAAGCTGTAAATCCTAATAACGGGCTCAGTGAGGTGGTGTATGTAGGTTCCAGCTCAACTGTATAGGAGTGATTATCTTACTGTACTTGGTTCCTGATCTTGCTCTGGTTACTCAGCCTTTCATTAATAGTTTGGATCCTCTGTAAGTTCTATTCTGCACTTAGCAATTCAGCAATATTCAGTGTATCAGTAATTTGGCAACCCAAGGGCGGTCTCCCTCATGGCAGGCAAACTCTCTGCTCCATTCTTTGAAAAGGTTGCACAAGATGCTGTAATTATGCTCTTAACCCCTGGAAAGGGTATTACAGTAGAGGATCAGTAAGTCCTAGTCTTGGACTACAAAGGTTGCAGGCAGTAGTATGGTACCCTGGGCTAGGCCCAGGAAAACAGAGACAAGTCTGTCTCCTCTCCTCCTAACTCTTCACTCCTAAACTCTCCCACTAACTTCCTGTGGCTGACCTATATAAATGGTGTTACAGAGACCTCTAGTGTTGGACGTATCTAATGCATTCACCAGCCTGAAATAGGACTCTTAGCAGCTGTGACAAAGGAAATGCATCAAATGGCATGAAATGAAACAGCAATTTGGAGTGTTCCCATCTAACTGGAGTGGGACACTACAGATACTCTACTGGAAATAAGGGACCTAGCCCCAACCCCCAAAAAGCAATCTCCTAACACTATCCTTCCAAAACCAAATTTATACAGCAGGTGGTATACATTCAGGTAGGTAGTGTGCTCTGGGCATCCACCAAACCCAGATTATCCATTGATCTGCCAAATAGTAAATCCCGATTCATCACTTCAGTCCAGTAGCAGTGTTTTCTTTACCATTCCAGCCTTTAATTAGCATTGTACATGGAGATCTTAAGCCCCTTTCACACGAGCGAGTATTCGGCGTGGGTGCAATGCATGAACGCATTGCGCCTGCACGGAACCTGGACCCATTAATTTCAATGGGGCTGTGTACATGTGCGTTGGTTTTCACGCATCACTTGTGCGTTGCGTGAAAATAGCAGCATGTTCTATATTATGCGATTTTCACGCAAAGCTGGCCCCATAGAAGTGAATGGAGCTGCGTGAAAATCGCATCCCCAAGAAAGTGCGGATACGATGCGTTTGATACGGTTGGTTGCTAAGAGATGTTGTTTGTATACATTTAGTTTTTTTTCATCATGCGCGTGCAAAACGCATCAAAACACATTGTTACCCGCGCTATAAAAACTAAACAACTGAACGCGATCGCAGGCAAAACTGAATGACTTTGCCTGCAAAATCGTGCATTTTTCACTGAACGCATTCGCAACGCATCCGAGCACGCTCTTCTGCAAGGGACCTTAGGCTTTTGTGCATCTGTTCAATCATTGAAACCATTTCATAAAGCTCCCACTGCACATTTTTTGTGTTGGTGTCCAGAGGCAGTTTGGATCTCTGCACTGAGCAATACATTAAAAGCTAGGACTTACTTCAGCACCCGGTGACTTCACTTTAAAAATCCAGGTCATTATGGCTGTATAGATCCTTTGAACATTTTCTCATCTGATATTAAAATCAGTGTTTTGAGTCCAGTGTATTCGTAAAAACTAAACGTAATCTCTGCCCACCTAGAGCTTAAAAGGGTTGTCCAGGATTGGCACCCTGTGATCAGGTGCTCCAGAGTAGCTCCATCCATTGTGTAGTTAATGGGAGTAGCACTACAATTACCAGCTCCATCCACTACACAATGGACAGATCTGTGTAGTTCCAGAGCTGCTCTGAAACAGCTGATCAGTGGGGATGCAAGGTCTCGGACCACCGACGATCAGATATTGATGGCCTATCCTGTGGACCCCATCCTCTCTTGAAGTTGACAAGCAAGAAACCAGACTAGGAACTGAAAGTGGCCCTGGAAAAAAAAATATATATATATACTAAAAGTGGCCCCATTTTGTAGTCTGGTCCAGCAATACCATATTGTGGCACATTATACCACCCCAACTGAGCCAAATACCACAGTCCATCACAAAATACATCCCGAAAAAACTTCTACTGGCCGGCCGTGTCGAGGGCCTAGGCTGCCCCCTGGACATCGGCCCACCGGGAAAGGTCTATGGCCAGCCCATCCTTGGCGGAAGAAAGTAGGAGGGGGGGGTTGCTGAAAACTGTTTTTAAGCTGGACAAACCCTTAGTGACCACGCACATTTTAAAAAAATTGCATTCTAAGAGCTATTACTTTTTTGTTTTTTCATCAATGTACTTGTATGAGGTCTTATTTTTTGCAGGACAAGTTATAGTTTTTAATGCACCATTTTAAGTACATGTAATGATTGATTAAAGCCAGCTGTTTAGCTAAAACCCCCTTTGTTTACGTCAGTAAAAAGGCGTATTAGTGATCACTAAGGGGTCATGATAAAACTTGATTTGAACTTGAAAAGAAAAAAACAAAACTAAACTTGGCTTTCATGTATTTATCTGTGTAGCCTAACTAACCAGGTTATTGCCGACTAGTATAATCTGGAGTGGAGTCTGCTTACTTGGGCGCAGAGCTAATAATACAATCTACGTGCCTGTGTTTTTTCAGCTACAGAATTTGACACTTCTAATAACAGACTCTTCGTGACTGCTACTGTTCCGTAGGCAGAAAATAAGCGCTCCTGTACTAAAATTCCCTGTCGTGTTATAGACCAGCTTTTATTAACTCCCCTTTCTGGACTATATATCTTTGTGATTGAAACATGAGAATAGGGAGATGTCATGATGTTAGTGTAAACTGCTGGCAGCATGTGTAATGTCTGCTGTATGTCTCTGCGCCAAGTAGAGAAGCTGGGGTCCAGACTGGAGCCTTGCACCATAATTAGCTAAGACCCCATGGAGCACTGAACAGAAAGTGGAATGAGCAGCATCTGACCCCTGCTCCTCTGTATATCCAGTAGCAGCAATTAGCTGCCCTCAGCTCATCTCGACTGTGGTCCCTGGTACTAATCTTGCCAGTATTCAGAGTGTTTGACCTGTATTTGAAGAAAGCGCTATTAGGATGGGGGCACTTAACTTATATAAGACCTGTGCTTAAGCTACCAATTATATGGATATTTCCCTCCCAGCTTCAGCTCTGTTATGCCATGCCGAATATAATGACATCAATTAGCTTGTTAAGTTGTCACAAGCTGCCACTTAACTTCCTGAAAGGTCAGTTTACTGTAAAGAATGGGTTCATCACTGTAAAAAAGGAGCACATAGGATTTAACGGAGGTAAAGCTCCACGCTATCAGTGGTCCTACCCAGGCCATGGTGTCTTTGGAGTCCCAAAACCTTCTTTCACATATCACCGGTGTGGCTACAGATTTAGCATTTGGGGCCCAAGAGCTTCAGGTTATGCCGCTGCAGGCAATCTGGGTAATGTATCAATGGCTGCATGCCAGTTTTATGTCAATAAAAGGGGAACCTTTAGGCGCAAGCCACATTTGTGCCAATTAATTGCCATTCTGTGCTTCTCTTATCACTTTTGAAAAGTGATGCAGTAGGTGGATGGAGTATAGATGAGGGTGTGTGGTCGCCATCATACAAACAGATTTACCATAACTTGCACCAGTAACTGGTGTCGGTTATGGCACAAAGCTACACCTTAACGGGCGTAAATATGCTTTAATGGCCTACCTTCAATCGGGTTTACTCCAGCATATTAAACCCCAATCTCAATCGAGGGGAGGGTACAGACACTGTTAAGTGGGCACTCTATGTCTTAGGAAGCGACCGCGGCACTCAGTGATGTCATTGTGCATCGGTCACATGGCCTAGGCACAGCGCAGCGCTATTTAAGTTAATGGGGTTGAACTGCAATACCAAACACAGCACTCACCAGAGCTCCAGTGAGCGCCGCGGCTTCATGAAACAGCTAATCGGCGGGGGTGCTGGGATTTGGACCCCCGCCAACGTGATAATGAGGATAGGTAATCATTATCATTTCTAGGATAACCCTTTTAACTTACTATCTTTACCCAGTTTACATATTGGTAAGATTTTGGAGTGAGGAGGGGAAATCTATCCATGCTTTTGACTTATATGCTCCAAATACAGAAGCTTCTACCGATTTGGCGCTTCCTTGCAAGTAGGCAACCCATGCAGGCACACAAAGCTGAGTTTTCCATCAGATTCAGGGTCCATTCACACGTCCGTTTTGGTGTTCTGCATCCGTTCCGATTAAAAACGGAACGTTATGCGGATCCATTCATTTTCAATGGAATCCGCAAATAATCGGACAGCACTAATGGTGCTCTCCGATTCCGTGATTCCGTTCCGTTATTCGGATCCTGGAAAAAAAATATACCCTGTCCTACTATTTGTCCGATTTTGCGTTCCGTCATCCCATTCTAGTCAATGGATCTGTCAAAAATGCGGATGACATGCTAAAAGCATCCTCATGTCATCCAGATTTTCGGATCCGCAAAAAACAGGAACGTTTATCTGGAAAGGTAAAAATACTGACGTGTGAATGCACCCTCAGGTTGACGTGATCAGGATATTTTCTTTTGACCACTTTCTTCTGGCCACGTGAAGAGGAGTTGCTTATGTATTAGCAGGTTATAGACACAACCAGCACAGTGTGGAAGCTACTGCTGGTTAGTCTGCCAAATCTTTGTCATATAGAACCTAAGTGGTCAGTACAGCCAGCCCAGGACCATGAAAGACAAGGCAGGCATGAGCCACGGGGTTATTATATTAGGAGACATTGGCATGGTGGCTGATCGTGAATTTGGACCTGTCTGAGACATTGATCTATTCAAAGCTTCTAGTGTTGTGTTCAGCTCAGAATACCTCCTCTGATCATAAACCATTTTTAACATCTTCAGCTTCTTCCCAGTCACCGCCGGCCACCCATGAAGCAGCAGCTTAGCTCTTGCTGAGAATATCTGTGCCAGCACAAACAATGTGATCAAAGCATCTGAAGATCATGGAAAGAAAATATTTAATGAAATTAATGCTCTCATCTGAGCTCTAGTTTAGCACCTTTGAAAATACACTGCATCTTGTAGTCATTTGCAGCTTTGGACTATTAGGGTGTATTCACACATGCCAAATTTGTTACAGACTGAAAAATCCGTTCCATACATCTGAAAAGGGCCGTTTCTGTGTGATGTATAAATCCCATCCAGCTACATGGGGTAGCACCCTACAGGAGTGCGTTTGACTTTGTTGCAGCAATATATTTGGAGTGAACGTAATTAACATAGTGAACCATGCACCCTTTCCCACCCACTACTCAAACCTGGAATGAGTGGTGTAAAAAATGCCCGAAAATGTTGCAAAATTTTTGTGCAAGTGAGCCTAAAAAGTTGAAAAGCCCCTGTTTTGCAGGACATTTAAATAAATGTTGTTTTATTATGTTTATGGCTTGTAAAAAAAACTTGTACAATTCATGTGTTTTTGGAGTGGCGTTTTTCAGTTATTGTTTTTTTTTCAAGCGTGTGACAATTGTACATTTATAATAGACTGTGTGTTTCTTATATTCATGCTAAGTGTTTCAAAGAGTTAATGGCCGAATTGTAGTGTGTTGGCCAGTTGACGAACCCCTGGTGGTTTATGGCCTCACTTCCTTCTTTTGGCCTCAGATTCCGTTGTCTTGGAAGTGAGTGTAATTACCAGTGCTCGCTCCATTCACTTGAATGAAGAGAGTACTTGTAATTACACCGTGCCACCGATACAGGGGAGGCAACAAGTAGTGTAATGAAGAGGAGGCGGCACTCACAAACTGAAACAGCTGATTGTCGGTGGTGCTGGGAGTTGGACCCCGCCGATCAGATATTGATGACTTATCCTGAGGATAAATCATCAATATAAAAAACCAGTGCACAACTCCTTAACGCATAATGCCGTACATGTACGGCATTGTGCACCTGCAATTGTATGGAACGGGCTGCTGCCTGGAGCCTGCTCATTACGCAGTGAGTGCTGGCTGTATAATACAACAGGCACCCGGCCTCAATGACGGGGAACAGCAATCATGCCAAACCCTGTCATTTAACCTCTCAGATGCTGCAATCAACACCAATCATGGCATCTATGGTAAGGCAGAGGGATGCGGATCCCTCTGCCTTCCAATCGGAGCCCCTGCAGTGAAATTGATCTGATCAGTAACCATGACAACACAACAAAATCCTATTCATCCTAATAGATCTCTATTAGAGTGAATAAGAGAATGTATCAATTGATCCCAGGTTCTAGCCCTCTAAGGGGGCTAATACACTGCGTGCAGAATTATTAGGCAAATGAGTATTTTGACCACATCATCCTCTTTATGCATTTTGTCTTACTCCAAGCTGTATAGGCTCGAAAGCCTACTACCAATTAAGCATATTAGGTGATGTGCATCTCTGTAATGAGAAGGGGTGTGGTCTAATGACATCAACACCCTATATTAGGTGTGCATAATTATTAGGCAACTTCCTTTCCTTTGGCAAAATGGGTCAAAAGAAGGACTTGACAGGCTCAGAAAAGTCAAAAATAGTGAGATATCTTGCAGAGGGATGCAGCACTCTTAAAATTGCAAAGCTTCTGAAGCGTGATCATCGAACAATCAAGCGGTTCATTCAAAATAGTCAACAGGGTCGCAAGAAGCGTGTGGAAAAACCAAGGCACAAAATAACTGCCCATGAACTGAGAAAAGTCAAGCGTGCAGCTGCCAAGATGCCACTTGCCACCAGTTTGGCCATATTTCAGAGCTGCAACATCACTGGAGTGCCCAAAAGCACAAGGTGTGCAATACTCAGAGACATGGCCAAGGTAAGAAAGGCTGAAAGACGACCACCACTGAACAAGACACACAAGCTGAAACGTCAAGACTGGGCCAAGAAATATCTCAAGACTGATTTTTCTAAGGTTTTATGGACTGATGAAATGAGAGTGAGTCTTGATGGGCCAGATGGATGGGCCCGTGGCTGGATTGGTAAAGGGCAGAGAGCTCCAGTCCGACTCAGACGCCAGCAAGGTGGAGGTGGAGTACTGGTTTGGGCTGGTATCATCAAAGATGAGCTTGTGGGGCCTTTTCGGGTTGAGGATGGAGTCAAGCTCAACTCCCAGTCCTACTGCCAGTTTCTGGAAGACACCTTCAAGCAGTGGTACAGGAAGAAGTCTGCATCCTTCAAGAAAAACATGATTTTCATGTAGGACAATGCTCCATCACACGCGTCCAAGTACTCCACAGCGTGGCTGGCAAGAAAGGGTATAAAAGAAGAAAATCTAATGACATGGCCTCCTTGTTCACCTGATCTGAACCCCATTGAGAACCTGTGGTCCATCATCAAATGTGAGATTTACAAGGAGGGAAAACAGTGCACCTCTCTGAACAGTGTCTGGGAGGCTGTGGTTGCTGCTGCACGCAATGTTGATGGTGAACAGATCAAAACACTGCCAGAATCCATGGATGGCAGGCTTTTGAGTGTCCTTGCAAAGATAGGTGGCTATATTGGTCACTGATTTGTTTTTGTTTTGTTTTTGAATGTCAGAAATGTATATTTGTGAATGTTGAGATGTTATATTGGTTTCACTGGTAAAAATAAATAATTGAAATGGGTATATATTTGTTTTTTGTTAAGTTACCTAATAATTATGCACAGTAATAGTCACCTGCACACACAGATATCCCCCTAAAATAGCTAAAACTAAAAACAAACTAAAAACTACTTCCAAAAATATTCAGCTTTGATATTAATGAGTTTTTTGGGTTCATTGAGAACATGGTTGTTGTTCAATAATAAAATTAATCCTCAAAAATATAACTTGCCTAATAATTCTGCACTCCCTGTAGTTGTTAAATAAAAAGTTTTTAAAAAAAACACCAAATAAAAATATATGAAATATAAAAAAAATAAACATATTAGGTATGTCTGAACTAGTAAAATATTTAGAAAATTTTCATTCCTGGTGAATGCTGTAACGGAAAGAAAACCACACGATTCACCATTTATTAGTCACCTTACACCCCCCCCCCCCCCCAAATTGAATAAAAATGATCAAAAAAGTTATACATACTACAATAAATAGTACCAATACAACTACAGTTTGTTCCGCAAAAAAACAAATACAGCTCTGTTGACCAAAATATAAAGAAGTTGTGGCTGTCAGAAAATGGTGATGCAAAGAAAATGTAGATTTTTTTTTTCTAAGGTTTTTATTACATTTTTTCTCATTTAAGTATTTTATTGGGGTTTTTAGTATAGTATTTTCTTTTCATCAGCAAATAATACAATCTTGGTATAGACATATAATAAGAGTGAACACATATATAGCCTCCTGCATCCAAAAGTACCAAACCATGCAACAAGCATGGATGAGGGCAAATGATCAAATATAAAACATAACAACTGATTGAGTGACTTAAAAGGAAAAAAGAAAGTAGAGGAAAAGAAACAAAAAGAAGGTAGGAGAGGGGAAGCCAAAGGGGGGGTGGGGGGGCGGTAGAGAGAGGTAGAAAGCTCTCTACCTCACATGACTCACATCTGCAGGTTCTGGAATGTCTCTGAGGAGCGAAACGTGTCCCATGAACTCCAGGTTTTCAGAAATCTCGAGGAGTCTGAGGGGGGTTAGGATAATTAGGTCTTCTATTCGCTGATACAAAGTGTTCTCCTCGAACCATTCCTCTAGTGAGGGTGGGGAGGGGGATTTCCAGTGTCATGAAATAACTGCTTTTGCTGCTTGAATCATGTACTTAAGAAGTGAGTTCTTATAGGCAGGGATGTTAAGGTCAAGCACAAATAATAGGAGAGATTCAGGGCAATTTGGTACAGGGATGCCCGTCACAAGGAAGCTCCTGTTCCACTGAGAGGGGGTGAGGTGTATACCAAAATCACGTTCCCAGGCTTGGCAGAAGGGAGGGAGGTGTGAAGAGCGTTGATGAAGTAGTTACTTGTATATAGTTGATATATTTCTAAATATCGCTATTGGGGCCGTGCATAACTGTTTGAATGGCGAGAGGTTAGTGTGTGGGTCTTGTGTATAGAAGAGTAGAAGTTCTGGAGTTGTAGGTATTCAAAAGAGTTTCGTGCTGATGGGTTGGGAGTCTCCAACAGTAGAAAGAGGTGTGAGGGAGGATCCTGAGAGGACATGACAGAACCTGAGTGGGTGAGTTTTCGTGCCTTGGAGAAAAGAAGAGGGGAAGTGTCCTGGAGCGAAACGCGGATGATCAGTAATTGGGACAACGGGGCCTTTAGGGTCAATAAGAGAGGTGTGACGGCTAATGGACGCTAGTATCGCAAAAGTATGGTGGGCCGTGAAAGACAATGTGGGAGAGGTAGAGCGTGGAGTGCCTACCAGCCAGGGGAGTACTATTAGAGAACAAGAGGAAGAGTCTCGCGCAATGTGTACCCAGGATTTGGAGGTATCAGTTCGCATCATGTCTAAAAGCCTAGCATAGGCGGTAGAATGATAGTATAGACGACAGTCCGGAAGACCAACTCCTCCCGCCTCCTTAGGACGGGTCATTATTTCCCACTTGAGTCGCGGTTTACCAGGAGACCATACAAATTTCGTGAAGCATCTGCGTATCTGGGACCAGAAATCAAACTGTATGCGGAGGGGAATGGTCTGCAGGAAATAGAGTCGTTTCGGAGCAGGTTCATCTTTAAAATGCTGATTCTGCCAAACCAAGAGAAGTCCCGTCGATGCCAGGACTCCAGATCTTTCTGGAATCGTTGAAAGAGAGGTGTGAAGTTAAGTCTAAAGAGTTGTGACAGGTCAGCGGTAATTTTGATACATAAGCATGTTATCCTGTTTGATGGCCAGGCGAAAGGAAAAGAGGTTTTGAGAGAGGAGACCAGGGAACCAGGTAAGGAAACATTTAAGGCTTCAAACTTGGTCATGTTGATCTTAAAATTGGTCTATTCACTAAAGTGAGAGATCTCACGGTGCAAAGATGGTAGAGAAATGCGAGGATTAGTTATATAGAGCAGGAGATCATCCGCGAAAGCCGCACATTTGTATTCATAGCCTCCAATTTTTACTCCTGACATGTCTGGGTTAATGCGGATGGAGGACATAAGATGTTCCTTAACCAAGACATAAAGCAGAGGAGATAATGGGCAACCTTGTTGCCTACCATTATGAATAGGGAGGGGGGGAGGGGCCCTTAACTTTGACCTGTGCTGAGGGTTGTTGATGTAAGCTAAGAATCTTTGATAGAAATCCCAAACCTATGCCTATGTGGGAGAGGACGGTGTGGAGGGAATACCAGGAGATACGGTCGAAGGCCTTTTCAGCATCTAGGATAGAATCATGAGAGGGGTATTGTTTGTTTTTGTGTGGTGGATAATATCGAATGTCCCGGCACGAACCACACCTGGTCAGGGTGGATGATCGAGGGTAAAAAGACGTTCAATCTGTTAGCCAGTATTTTGACATATATTTTAAGATCTACATTTAGGAGGGAAATAGGACGATAGCTGGAACATGCGTGTGGGTCCTTACCAGGCTTAGGAATAACTGCAATAAGGGTCTCTGTGGCCTGTACCGGGAAGGGAAGCTCAGGAGACACCGCGTTAAAGACCCGGAGCAAGAAGGGGGAAAGAAGTCGAGAAAGATTTATAGAACCTAACTGTAAACCCTTCAGGACCCGGGCTTTTGCCCCCCGGTAGAGATTTAAGAACTGTTTGAAGTTCAGCCCCTGTGAATGGAGTTTCTAAACTAGCGGATTCCAGTTCGGATAATCTAAAGGACTGAGGGAGGGGTTCAAGTCTGTTCCGGTGGGCCCGAAGCACAGCGGGGTACGTTGTAAAGTTCAGAATAGAAGGAGTGAGAGGAGGAGGCAATATCTGCAGAAGTATGGACCACACGATCCACAGGATTCTTGATGGTGGGGATGTGAGAGGTAGCCAATTTTCCACTGAGAGCCGTTGCCAGCAAACACCCACTCTTGTTGCCGTATTTGTAGAACTTACTACGGCATAATTGGATCATGCGCTTATAAGACGACTCCAGGAGGCGTTTAGCGTCTAGGCGTGTGTGACGCGATGTCACGTCCCTGTCCGGATCTTATTAAAAAAATGACTGTCAGTTTAGCAAAAATTAACCACATCTAATCTAGGAACAGGACGTCCATATATGGTCGTTCCTATCGCCCTTTGGAGACCACAGACTCTAATCACCCCCTGCTGAGATCACCTCGCACCTTGGAAAGCTTCTAAGGACAGACCCCAGCCCATGCGTCTCCTGTCCACTTTGAAACCATGAAAGCTAAACACATGCTAGTTGGCCCTTCCTTGCAGCCTGCTCAATTTACACATCAGAAGCAGAGATAGCTGGGAGGGGGGAGCGCATAGGAGAGACATGTGAACCGTGCTCTGAGAACCCCAAAAAGCATATTGGGGCTATATGGAGTTATGACCCAAAAATGTAGGTACCCTCAAAGTGCACCTCTCACCCAGAGGAACCAGGAGAGTCCAAACTTGGCAGCTCTGGGGTCTTCCCAGACTGGGAAATGGGTTACTAGTCACCTGGAGGGGAGAGAGGTGTGGTGTCACCCATAGAATCGTCCATAAATTCATGGGGGACCCCGCACAAGTGCCCGGTTTTTCATATTTATTACGCCGGCAAAGTTATGGGCCTCTTTTGTAAAATTAGGGAAAAGTGGCCTGGCCGGCAGCAGGGAGGGGCGAACAAGCCCTCCCAAAACCCTCCTTCAGAAACACCCACCGTGCAGCCCCCCTTACCCTCCCACAGAATGGGGCATAAAGGTCAGTGCGCAAGGGGAGAGGGGAGCTTTTTGCCCTGTGGTCAGATCGCCGATAGGCTGTCCGTTGGAACGTAAGTTTGTGCCTGGATTTTGCATAGGCAAAATCCAAGATAGTATTTCTCTTTTTATCCCTGTTTATTTTCCACATGATTCCAGCTTGCTATTGTAATATTTTTCTGTAAATTTTTTGTATGCATTGTTTGTTTCACTTCTGTGTTACTTATAGTAAAAGATATTTTCATATCTTTTAAATTGTCTCTCTCTTATTGCTCTAAGCCCCACTGCAACAAAGTACTCGTACGCCCTGAAGAGACCTACCTGTTTTATAGTAGACTGATATTAGAGACATAACTGTTTTATGACTCGATTGGGTTAGCTAGTGGGCTGATCTGTGAGTGGTCCAAACCCCTATCCCTACAATTATAGAGTCGTTCACTCACGAACGTGGTGGCAGCAGAAAATAAGGGGGGTGCAGGATTGACTGTTTGGGTAATTCTGAATCTCCCCCCTGTCGCGGTCCACCCTCGGTTGGGCTTTTCTCCACGCTGGGGCGTCCTGGCGGTCAGAAGTCTGATTTAAACGGGGGTGGTCGTGACAGCGTGCGTTCTGGAGAACGCGGAGGGTCGATAAAGAGTGTTTGCTTGTGGGCAAGCTCGAGAGAAGCAACCTTCTGTAGTGCAGGTTTGAGAGAAAGTGCCTTCTTCTTGAGATGAGAGCCAAGTTTAATGAGAACCCTCGCGTAGAACACACTTCAGAGCTTCCCATTGTGTAGGGAGGGAGGTGGGATCTGTGCAGTGGTCAGTGAGGAAATTTTCTATGGTGCTGGTAAGGTCAGCAGTGCAAACTGAATGAATCTCTCCTCCTTGACTCAAATGCCATGTCCACTCCTGTTTGTTAACCACCTCCGGACCGCCTAACGCAGGATCGCGTTCCGGAGGTGGCAGCCCTGCGCAGAGTCACGCATATATGCGTCATCTCGCGATGGCCGAGATTTCCTGTGAACGCGCGCACACACAGGCGCGCGCGCTCACAGGAACGGAAGGTAAGAGAGTTGATCTCCAGCCTGCCAGCGGCGATCGTTCGCTGGCAGGCTGGAGATGTGTTTTGATAACAGCGTCTAATATACCTGCTACCTGGTCCTCTGGTGGTCCCCTTTGTTTGGATCGACCACCAGAGGACACAGGTAGCTCAGTAAAGTAGCACCAAGCACCACTACACTACACTACACCCCCCCCCCCCCCGTCACTTATTAACCCCTTATTAGCCCCTGATCACCCCATATAGACTCCCTGATCACCCCCCTGTCATTGATTACCCCCCTGTCATTGACCAACCCCCTGTAAAGCTCCATTCAGACGTCCGCATGATTTTTACGGATCCACTGATAGATGGATCGGATCCGCAAAACGCATCCGGACGTCTGAATGAAGCCTTACAGGGGCGTGATCAATGACTGTGGTGATCACCCCATATAGACTCCCTGATCACCCCCCTGTCATTGATTACCCCCCTGTCATTGATTACCCCCCTGTAAAGCTCCATTCAGATGTCCGCATGATTTTTACGGATGCACTGATAGATGGATCGGATCCGCAAAACGCATCCGGACGTCTGAATGAAGCCTTACAGGGGCATGATCAATGACTGTGGTGATCACCCCATATAGACTCCCTGATCACCCCCCTGTCATTGATTACCCCCCTGTAAAGCTCCATTCAGATGTCTGCATGATTTTTACGGATGCACTGATAGATGGATCCGATCCGCAAAACGCATCCGGACGTCTGAATGAAGCCTTACAGGGGCATGATCAATGACTGTGGTGATCACCCCATATAGACTCCCTGATCACCCCCCTGTAAAGCTCCATTCAGATGTCCGCATGATTTTTACGGATGCACTGATAGATGGATCCGATCCGCAAAACGCATCCGGACGTCTGAATGAAGCCTTACAGGGGCATGATCAATGTCTGTGGTGATCACCCCATATAGACTCCCTGATCACCCCCCTGTCATTGATCACCCCCCCTGTCATTGATCACCCCCCCTGTCATTGATCACCCCCCCTGTCATTGATCACCCCCCCTGTCATTGATCACCCCCCGTCATTGATAACCCCCCTGTCATTGATCACCCCCCCTGTCATTGATCACCCCCCCTGTCATTGATCACCCCCCCCCTGTCATTGATCACTCCCCCTGTCATTGATCACTCCCCCTGTCATTGATCACCCCCCTGTCATTGATCACTCCCCCTGTCATTGATCACCCCCCTGTCATTGATCACTCCCCCTGTCATTGATCACTCCCCCTGTCATTGATCACTCCCCCTGTCATTGATCACTCCCCCTGTCATTGATCACTCCCCCTGTCATTGATCACCCCCCTGTCATTGATCAACCCCCCTGTCATTGATCAACCCCCCTGTCATTGATCACCACCCCTGTCATTGATCACTCCCCCTGTCATTGATCACTCCCCCTGTCATTGATCACCCCCCTGTCATTGATCAACCCCCCTGTCATTGATCAACCCCCCTGTCATTGATCACCACCCCTGTCATTGATCACCACCCCTGTCATTGATCACCCTCTGTAAGGCTCCATTCAGACATTTTTTTGGCCCAAGTTAGCGGAATAATTTTTTTTTTTTCTTACAAAGTCTCATATTCCACTAACTTGTGTCAAAAAATAAAATCTCACATGAACTCCCCATACCCCTCACGGAATCCAAATGCGTAAAATTTTTTAGACATTTATATTCCAGACTTCTTCTCACGCTTTAGGGCCCCTAGAATGCCAGGGCAGTATAAATACCCCACATGTGACCCCATTTCGGAAAGAAGACACCCCCAGGTATTCCGTGAGGGGCATATTGAGTCCATGAAAGATTGAAATTTTTGTCCCAAGTTAGCGGAACGGGAGACTTTGTGAGAAAAAAATTAAAAATATCAATTTCCGCTAACTTGTGCCAAAAAAAAAAAATTTCTATGAACTCGCCATGCCCCTCATTGAATACCTTGGGGTGTCTTCTTTCCAAAATGGGGTCACATGTGGGGTATTTATACTGCCCTGGCATTCTAGGGGCCCCAAAGCGTGAGAAGAAGTCTGGTATCCAAATGTCTAAAAATGCCCTCCTAAAAGGAATTTGGGCACCTTTGCGCATCTAGGCTGCAAAAAAGTGTCACACGTCTGGTATCGCCGTACTCAGGAGAAGGTGGGGAATGTGTTTTGGGGTGTCATTTTACATATACCCATGCTGGGTGAGAGAAATATCTTGGTCAAATGCCAACTTTGTATAAAAAAATGGGAAAAGTTGTCTTTTGCCAAGATATTTCTCTCACCCAGCATGGGTATATGTAAAATGACACCCCAAAACACATTCCCCAACTTCTCCCGAGTATGGAGATACCACATGTGTGACACTTTTTTGCAGCCTAGGTGGGCAAAGGGGCCCATATTCCAAAGAGCACCTTTAGGATTTCACAGGTCATTTACCTACTTACCACACATTAGGGCCCCTGGAAAATGCCAGGGCAGTATAACTACCCCACAAGTGACCCCATTTTGGAAAGAAGACACCCCAAGGTATTCCGTGAGGGGCATGGCGAGTTCCTAGAATTTTTTATTTTTTGTCACAAGTTAGTGGAAAATGATGATTTTTTTTTTTTTTTTTTTTTCTTTTCATACAAAGTCTCATATTCCACTAACTTGTGACAAAAAATAAAAACTTCCATGAACTCACTATGCCCATCAGCGAATACCTTGGGGTCTCTTCTTTCCAAAATGGGGTCACTTGTGGGGTAGTTATACTGCCCTGGCATTCTAGGGGCCCAAATGTGTGGTAAGGAGTTTGAAATCAAATTCTTTAAAAAATGACCTGTGAAATCCGAAAGGTGCTCTTTGGAATATGGGCCCCTTTGCCCACCTAGGCTGCAAAAAAGTGTCACACATCTGGTATCTCCGTACTCAGGAGAAGGTGGGGAATGTGTTTTGGGGTGTCATTTTACATATACCCATGCTGGGTGAGAGAAATATCTTGGCAAAAGACAACTTTTCCCATTTTTTTATACAAAGTTGGCATTTGACCAAGATATTTATCTCACCCAGCATGGGTATATGTAAAAAGACACCCCAAAACACATTTCCCACCTTCTCCTGAGTACGGAGATACCAGATGTGTGACACTTTTTTGCAGCCTAGGTGGGCAAAGGGGCCCATATTCCAAAGAGCACCTTTCGGATTTCACTCGTCATTTTTTACAGAATTTGATTTCAAACTCCTTACCACACATTTGGGCCCCTAGAATGCCAGGGCAGTATAACTACCCCACAAGTGACCCCATTTTGGAAAGAAGAGACCCCAAGGTATTTCGTGATGGGCATAGTGAGTTCATAGACGTTTTTATTTTTTGTCACAAGTTAGTGGAATATGAGACTTTGTAAGAAAAAAAAAAAAAAAAATCATCATTTTCCGCTAACTTGTGACAAAAAATAAAAAGTTCTATGAACTCACTATGCCCATCAGCGAATACCTTAGGGTGTGTACTTTCAGAAATGGGGTCATTTGTGGGGTGTTTGTACTGTCTGGCCATTGTAGAACCTCAGGAAACATGACAGGTGCTCAGAAAGTCAGAGCTGCTTCAAAAAGCGGAAATTCATATTTTTGTACCATAGTTTGTAAACGCTATAACTTTTACCCAAACCATTTTTTTTTTACCCAAACATTTTTTTTTTATCAAAGACATGTAGAACTATAAATTTAGAGCAAAATTTCTATATGGATCTCGTTTTTTTTGCAAAATTTTACAACTGAAAGTGAAAAATGTCATTTTTTTGCAAAAAAATCGTTAAATTTCGATTAATAACAAAAAAAGTAAAAATGTCAGCAGCAATGAAATACCACCAAATGAAAGCTCTATTAGTGAGAAGAAAAGGAGGTAAAATTCATTTGGGTGGTAAGTTGCATGACCGAGCAATAAACGGTGAAAGTAGTGTAGGTCAGAAGTGTAAAAAGTGGCCTGGTCTTTCAGGGTGTTTAAGCACTGGGGGCTGAAGTGGTTAAGGAAAGGGAGGTTTAGAGAGCAGTATACCGGGGCATGGTCCAACCACAAGATATTTCCTATGTGTGTGGAATCCAGCCACAAGAGAGCTGATTGTTGGAGCAGAATGTAGTCTATGCGGCTATAAGAAGAATGTAGGGCAGAGTAAAAAGTGTAATCTTTGTCTGCAGGGTGTTGATGATGCCACCAGTCATATAATTGGAATTGGAGTAGTGATTTTCGAACTTTTTTAATGGTCGAATAGGAAAGGGAAGCGCGCCCCCTGAGAGGGAGATCACCTTGAGAGGATGCCAGGGGAGCCAATGGTCGGGCTCTACCCTTTTTGATCATTTTGCCCATCAAGAGTGGTGAGCATGAGGGGAAAATGGGGATGAGGGATGCAGCGGAGCTCCTACAGAGCGCGTCCTCACTCTCTCATAGCTGGACACGCCCCCCATTTTATTTTTTTAAGTAATAAAACAAAATAAAAACTAATCAAGTTTGGTATCACTGTATGAACTGCAGAATAAGGATGTCATTTTTATCACCCATTGAATGCCGTTATGTCAAAAAACCCTGGCGCAATTGTGTTGTTTTTATTGTTGTTGTTTTTTTCAATTTTACACCACAAATAAATTTTTTCCCCCGTTTTTCCAATACAATTCATGGTAAATTAAATTGTGGCATTAAAAAAATGCTTTTTTTCCCACAAAAATTAAGCCCTAATATGTGAATGGAAAAATTAAAAAGATCTGGCTATTGGAACGTGGGGAGGAAAAAATAAAAAAAAGGCCCGGTCTTTAAGGCTTTTTTTCCTATTGATGATGGCTCCGTCCTATTCACTTGAATATCCTGAAGATAGGCCATCAATGAAAAAAAACAAAAAAAACTGACAATTAAAGGGGTTATCCGAGTTATGGGGAAAAAAAACCTTATAAAACTCATCAGGATATACATTAGTTAAAGAGGACCTTTCACCTGTATAAACGATGTTAACTGAGTATGCTGCCATATAGAGCGGTGCCCGGGGATCTCACTGCACTTACTATTATCCCCGGGCGCCGCTCCGTTCTCCCGTTATGCCCTCCGGTACCTTTGCTCTGTAAGTTATAGTAGGCGGTGTCTTCCCTTGTCCTGTGGGCGTCTCCTTCTCCTAGGCTGCAGCGCTGGCCAATCGCAGCGCACAGCTCACAGCCTGGGAGAAAAAAAACTCCCAGGCTGTGAGCTGTGCGCTGCGATTGGCCAGCGCTGCAGCCTAGGAGAAGGAGACGCCCACAGGACAAGGGAAGACCCGCCTACTATAACTTAAGAAGCAAAGGTACCGGAGCCTAGAACGGGAGAACGGAGCGGCGCCCGGGGATAATAGTAGGTGCAGTGAGATCCCCGGGCGCCGCTCTATATGGCAAAATACTCAGTTAACATCGTTTATACAGGTGAAAGGTCCTCTTTAAGCTTGATTTCTTAAGAGAAAAACCCCATACTTACACCTTTGCATGGTTCTGTTATTATTGCTTTGTTTACATGTGGCAGCAAAGCTGTGGGGGGGTGTAACAACAATGACTCTCTCTCATGAATATTTGTGGGCGTGAATAATCTGACCTTCCCCTCCCCCTGCTCTGCACAGCCTAACTTTGCATAAAAATAAAATAAAAAAAACACAAGATCATCTGCTAGCTCACACAGGCAGAAGACCTTCCTGTCACATTGCTATACACTCACCTAAAGAATTATTAGGAACACCTGTTCTATTTCTCATTAATGCAATTCTCTAGTCAACCAATCACATGGCAGTTGCTTCAATGCATTTAGGGGTGCGGTCCTGGTCAATACAATCTCCTGAACTCCAAACTGAATGTCAGAATGGGAAAGAAAGGTGATTTAAGCAATTTTGAGCGTGGCATGGTTGTTGGTGCCAGACGGGCTGGTCTGAGTATTTCACAATCTGCTCAGTTACTGGGATTTTCACGCACAACCATTTCTAGGGTTTACAAAGAATGGTGTGAAAAAGGGAAAAACATCCAGTATGCGGCAGTCCACTCCTGTGGGCAAAAATGCCTTGTGAATGCTAGAGGTCAGAGGAGAATGGGCCGTCTGATTCAAGCTGATGGAAGAGCAACGTTGACTGAAATAACCACTCGTTACAACCGAGGTATGCAGCAGAGCATTTGTGAAGCCACAACACGCACAACCTTGAGGCGGATGGGCTACAACAGCAGAAGACCCACCCGGGTACCACTCATCTCCACTACAAATAGGAAAAAGAGGCTACAATTTGCACAAGTTCACCAAAATTGGACTGTTGAAGACTGGAGAAATGTTGCCTGGTCTGATGAGTCTCGATTTCTGTTGAGACATTCAAATGGTAGAGTCCGAATTTGGCGTAAACAGAATGAGAACATGTATCCATCCTCTGATGGCTACTTCCAGCAGGATAATGCACCATGTCACAAAGCTCGAATCATTTCAAATTGGTTTCTTGAACATGACAATGAGTTCACTGTACTAAAATGGCCCCCACAGTCACCAGATCTCAACCCAATAGAGCATCTTTGGGATGTGGTGGAACGGGAGCTTCGTGCCCTGGATGTGCATCCCTCAAATCTCCATCAACTGCAAGATGCTATACTATCAATATGGGCCAACATTTCTAAAGAATGCTATCAGCACCTTGTGGAATCAATGCCACGTAGAATTAAGGCAGTTCTGAAGGCAAAAGGGGGTCCAACACCGTATTAGTATGGTGTTCCTAATAATTCTTTAGGTGAGTGTATATATCTAAGCTATATGACGCCTACATCTATCTAATCTATATGTATCTAAGCTATTAATAAATAAATCTGGGCAAGTGTACTGAAACACTTTAAAAAAAGGTTTTTGTGGGGTGGAAAACAGAAAAACACAATTCGGCCATTTTATTTGTGGGAGATGTTTATTTTTTTCGGGGTCACTGAGCATGGCTTCAGCATGGTGGTGTAAGGCAGCATAAGTATAGGTTCAGGCCACCCAACAATAATCTGGGCACACACTTACCGACCCTGGAACTGCTTTGCATGAATAAGTAGACGAATACTGAAGTGAATCACAGGGAGGGAGCGGGCACACCACTGAATCTCTCTGCCCCGCTGCCGGCACTTATAAGGATCGCGCATGCGCGATACCTCACAGGAGCAGCGGCAGCCAGAGGAGAGAGAGGGGGCGGAGACACAAGGCTCTGACGTTTCGTATACAGAGCCCGGCCACTCCCTAAGGCCGAATGAACACGGCCGTGAGCGGTCCGTGGTATCCCGGCTTGGCATCCTGCTGACAGCAGGAGCGCACGGCGTCATTGGTTGCTATGACGCTGTGCGCTTCATGCCGCCGCTTCACTACAGTAATACACTCGTATGATCTATACAAGTGTATTACTGTAGCGTACGGCGTCATAGCAACCAATGAGGCCGTGCGCTCATGCTGTCAGCAGGATGCCAGGCCGGGATACCACGGACCACTTATGTCCATGTGCATTTGGCCTAAGGCAGGGAGAAGCCTGTAGACAAGCCGTCACTGCCGGAGCCTGGATGACGTCAGGGGTCACATGACCCGCATCGGCAGTTCACAAACAATGCAGAATAAATTATGTAAGTAAATTACAAATGTTTTTTTAATACTGTTATAAGACAAAGTAACATGTATAGATATAACTCGGACAACCCCTTTAAAGGGATTCTGTCATGACATTTGAGGCCTATAACCTAAACATATGGCCAGGTCCCTACTAATAACCTGAATTTGAAACTGTCCTTATTAAATCTGCCTGTGGCTCTATTAGCACATAAAACAGGTTTTTATAACCTGTCATTCACCTACCTAAGATGCCCAAGGAGACGTCGCTTCATACAGGGTGCCCGGCTGCAGCCATCTCCGTCTGGTGCCCAGCGCCGCCTTCCCTCAGCCAGATCCCGGGCGTGCGCACTAGGTATAACCTGATGCGCCCATGCGGACTCCTGGCAGCGGCCTCGTTGAGCGAAGTGCGCATGCGCCGGCCGGCGCACTTCGCTCAAACCTGCCTTGACCGCCCTATTGCAGCCATCCTCTCACAGCCGCACGGGATCTGGCTGAGGGAGCGGACAATTTCGGAGGCGGTGCTGAGGTGAGGGAGGCGCCGCTGAGGTCTAATTTTATATGGATATTTTTCCCCACAGGTTTGCACAGGGACTTGCATAGGAGCATGCGGGAATGCCATTGTTAATTTTCCTTTTAGGTCTGCACATTAGGACAACATCCTTTTTTCGTCTAGTGTTCCAGATCTACAAAGATATTCAGTGATCACTGGAGAGCAGACAGAAGTAAGGTCTGTTCCAAGCACAAACTTCTCTGCTAGGCAGCTCATGACTTATTTTATAAAAGCATTATCTAAAAGCCAATCATCATCGTATACACCATAATGCTGCAAATTCTTGCCAATCATTACAAATAGTAAATGCTACATGTGCATACATTAGATAGGGCTCATGCACACGGCTGTAGCCATTTTTGTGCGTTACGCACTTTGCAGAACATTTAGCCCATAATATGACATGTTCTAATTTTTCTTTTTCTGCAGGAAACAAGCTCTGTGTGGGAGGCTGAACTCTGTAACGGGACCTCACAGCACTATGATTTATAATACTGTGTGTCCCTGATTGTACACATAATCCCATCAGTACAATTGATTACAGCTGTTATAGGGCAAATCATTATAATGCTGTGAAGTCCTGTTACAAGAGCAGCGGTAAAAAGGGTTTTCCAAGACTTATATACTGATGACCTATCACTGGTTAAGTTCTTTATTTCTTATTTCCAGATTTATAAAATGACAAAATAGAATATTGTATAAAAACCCAAATCCATTTGACTCCCTTAAAGCCTTCATTTTAGGGAATAATGTTACCTGTGACAGGGTTGCACAAAGCAGCCGCCACGCAACATTTCCTCTCTGTCAAACGCCCGATTGTGTCATAACTGTGCCGTGTGGTTGTGCCCTGAGAGCAGACTAGATGGACAATGTGTTCTTTTTCTGCAATTATTCTTCTATGACTCAGCCATAAGGGTATAAATCTCTGCTGGCAGCACTAGGTAGGGGCCAGGGCAGGTGGGACAAAACTACCTTTTAGGCAGCTTTTATTATCAGAAGTGGAGTGAATATGAACTTTTATTTGTCCATGTTCTTCTCCTGTAAGTGCCCACGAGGACAATACTCTACATTGAGCTGCTTCACGGTCCCTTTTCTCTGAGTGACATCTGTAATGGTCTCCTGGATGGATGCTACTGCTGTCACTCAGAGCAAAGGGGAGGAGCTATGAAGCCACACAATGCATGGAGCTCTCCGCAGTAAAGCCCCACCCCATGGGCACTTTCAGAACATGGCAGAATAAACATTGACATTCTTACAACCCCACAAAAGGGATGTTTGTACTGCTTGCCCCAGCTCCTACACAATGCCGTCATTAGTAATGCATGGTCAAAACTGCTGACAGATTTCCTTTGCAAAAGGATACATTAAGATTTCATCTGGACAGAGATGACAACTGAGATCTCTGATAGATCCTACAGATAGTCTCATGGTTGTAGCCATATCATACACAGTTTTTATGTGTCCCATTACTGCTTTAACAATGGTTATTTAAAGAGGAAAATGCAGTGTAATCTGCAGGCACCATGTTACAGAGCAGAAGGAGCCAAGTAGACAGATATCGTTTTGTGGTTAAAGATTCAGTAAAACTTGTAATTTATACATTAATATTTTTGGTTTGTCTGACTTCATTGCTGACACAGGAGGTGTTATCAGTGATTGTTAGCTCTGTAGTCACACAAAGAATGCTATCAGTCATAGCTAGTCGTCCAAGGAGGCAGTCTTAAAACATTTAAACCTCCGTTTTCTGAACTTAAGGGCTCATTCAGACAGCCGATTGCTGTCCGCTAAAATGCAGATAGTTTTTTTGCAGACATGCTGAACTGTCCTCAAAAAACAGGATTGCAGTCTGTATTTTCCCTGGCGCCTCCACAACAGCACTCCAGGAGGGTGTCCCCGCCTCCCCAGGACAGGAAACAACGTAGAAACTCAAGTTTAAAAGGCCCCCTCCCTTTACCTGCTTTAGTTTTATTGTTTCCTGTCCTCGGGATCACGTGGAAGCCGCTCCTGCCACGTCAGGGTTTAAAGTGGATGCCGCACGGCCTATGGATATTGCCCCATTCCGGCAGGGCCGTGCAGAGGACGGGTACTGTAGGGGCACAACCTCTATCCGTGCCTTCGGCATAAGTCCGTCCATGAAGCAAGCCCCGGGTTTCCGTTCCCCTGCTTCAGTCATTGCGGGGAACGAGGGATCGCGTGCATGCGCAGATAGGCCGGAACTCTCTGGGCCAAGAGATCCGCTTGCCAAGCCTCTGCGCGTCACTTCCAGCAGCAGATGACGTCAGAGGACTGGCAAGATAGTTTGGTTATCTCAACCTTTGTAAACAACCTATCGCCTAGTTTGATGCTTACCGTGAAACAGAAAGTATCCTCCTGGACTTCTGATGACGTTGCGGATTTTAAAAAGCATTTATATGAGAAAGAGGCAGCAGGCTGTTTCGAGGTAAGGAAATCTATAACTACTCATGGGTATGCCGGCAACAGAAACCAGAGGGGACGGGGGAACAGGAACAGAGGCTATCAATGTCAAGGTAACAGAGGTCCACCCCAGTCTCAGCAGAAACCTTACAGCCCAAATCAAACCCCTGAGCAGCAGCAGCCACCATCTGCTACTGTATTTTTTAAATGTGGTAAAGAAGGACACTGGACGAGGCAATGCCTGTTGCCCAGACGACAGCGCTACTCAAATCCTGGCAATCAGCCCCAGGTAAGGGATAGCCAGAACCCAAGGTTTCCCATTGACTGGAACCAACAGGGTCAACACTGATGCTGCCCAGAGGATGGTACCCCCACTTTCACACAGGTCACAAAAGATTGGAAAGACTCACCTGTCATTCTCTTAACTGTAGCGGGGAGATAGGTAGGTTTTATGGTAGATAGCGGAGCCACATCCAGTGTCCTGTGTAGGGATTTTTACAAAGGTCCTTTAAGAAAGTCCGATCCTTCCATGGAAATCAACGGGGTTCTTACAAAAACATACAAAACTGACCCACTGACACTTGAAACCATAGACGGAGATTACATCACTGACCACACTTTCAGCATCATCCCTGAGTGTCCAGTAAACCTCTTAGGTAGAGATTTGTTCTACAAGTTGAAACTCAAGGTTTTTGCATCTCAGGGAGGACTGGATGTGCGATCAGATCTCATACCCATTGCCAAACCCTCATCATCATCATTTTTTCCTACACTCACCACATTTGAGTCACAAGAGTTGGAGGACATTGACCCTAAGCTGTGGTCATCCGGAGACTATGACACAGGATTCATTGACTGTACTCCATATAGGGCCACACTCAAAGCAGATGCAACCACGGTGTACCAAAAACAATACCCACTATCGAAAGAGAAAATAGAAGGGTTAAGACCCATGATACAGGAATTCCTACGGACCGGAGTCCTAGAGGACACTGTCTCACCATACAGTACACCCATCAATCCGGTGACGAAGGCCGATGGTACGGTAAGATTTGTACAAGACTTAAGGGCAATTAATAGTCTCATCATCCCTATTGCGCCCATTGTACCTGATGTGACACAACTGCTTTCAGACATCTGCAGATGCTGTCTGTTTCAGCGTGATAGACCTGAAAAATGCTTTCTTCTCTATCCCGGTTGACAAGCAGACCAGACTCCTTTTTGCTTTGAGGGTCGTCAACTCACCTGGAGCAGGATGCCCCAGAGATATGCTGATTCACCTGTAGTTTAAAACCATGGCACCCCCCCCAGGGTTCTGTACTCTTGCAATACGTGGATGATTTGGTATTGTGCAGTGTGTCAGAGGAGGTATGTAACAGATGGTTTATCTTTGTTGAAATGGTTGTCTAAATGTGGACACAAGGTGTCACGCAAGAAAATGCAATGGTGTAAAAAGCAAGTTGAATACTTGGGCTTTGTTCTCACAAAGGGAGAAAGAAGAATCAGCACAGAAAGAGTCCAGTCTGTTGCGGGCCTGGTCACCCCGCACACCAAGAAAGAAGTGTTATCTTTCCTTGGTATGATAAACTACTGCAGACAATTGATTCCTGATTGCTCCTACTGTGACAATGAAATGAGACAAGCCACTCTGGCAGACATGCCAGATCTCATCAGGTGGTCTGAGGAAATGTTTAATGCATTTGATTATTTGAAATGCTCTTTAACCACTTAAGGACCACAGGTTTATACCCCCCTAGTGACCAGGCCCTTTTTTACAAATCGGCACTCCACAAATTTAACGGTTTATTGCTCGGTCATGCAACTTACCACCCAAATGAATTTTACCTCCTTTTCTTCTCACTAATAGAGCTTTCATTTGGTGGTATTTCATTGCTGCTGACATTTTTACTTTTTTTGTTATTAATCGAAATTTACCGAAATTTTTTGCAAAAAAATTTCATTTTTCACTTTCGGTTGTAAAATTTTTCAAATAAAACTACATTTCTATATAATTTTTTCTCTAAATTTATTGTTCTACATGTCTTTGATAAAAAAAATGCAATAAGTGTATATTTATTGGTTTGCACAAAAGTTATAGCGTTTACAAACTATGGTACAAAAATGTGAATTTCCGCATTTTGAAGCAGCTCTGACTTTCTGAGCACCTGTCATGTTTCTTGAGGTGCTAGAATGCCAGGATAGTATAAATACCCCACAAGTGACCCCATTTTGGAAAGAAGACACCCCAAGGTATTCCGTGAGGGGCATGGCGAGTTCCTAGAATTTTAATTTTTTTGCCACAAGTTAGCGGAAAATGATGTATTTTTTTATTTTTTCTTACAAAGTCTCATATTCCACTAACTTGTGACAAAAAATAAAAACTTCCATGAACTCACTATGCCAGTCACGAAATACCTTGGGGTGTCTTCTTTCCAAAATGGTGTCTTTACATATACCCATGTTGGGTGAGAGAAATATCTCTCTAAAAGACAACTTTTCCCATTTTTTTTATACAAAGTTGTCATTTGACAGAGATATTTCTCTCACCCAGCATGGGTATATGTAAAAAGACACCCCAAAACACATTGCCCAACATCTCCTGAGTACAGCGATACCACATGTGACACTTTTTTGCAGCCTAGGTGGGCAAAGGGGCCCAAATTCCAAAGAGCACCTTTAGGATTTCACAGGGCATTTTTTACACATTTTGATTTCAAACTACTTCTCACGCATTAGGGCCCCTAAAATGCCAGGGCAGTATAACTACCCCACAAGTGACCCCATTTTGGAAAGAAGACACCCCAAGGTATTCCGTGAGGAGCATGGCGAGTTCCTAGAATTTTTTTTTTTTTGGCACAAGTTAGCGGAAAATGATGTGTTTTTTTTACCTAAATTGTGACAAAAAATAAAAAGGTAAAAAAAAAAAAAAACAGGCCGCAATGCAATAAATTTATTAACATTAACTTTATATAACATTTGAACTGAACATTAACTTTTATAAACTTTTGAAACAGAACAATAACTTTTTTGCTTACCGGTGATTATTTTTATTTTTTTACCTTTAGAGGACAAACCTCTCCTTCCCCATGGGACAAAGCGCAAATCGCCCAGACATGTGGCGAAGTACATTATGCACTTTGTCCCAGGTGAAAGGAGAGGTTTGTGGCAGCTCTGTGGGAAAGGGCCCTAAGACCCCTGTGTGCCTGTCCTGTGTCACGCAATCCCTATACTAATAGTGTACCTGTGTGTGGAACTTGCGGAAACACTCCCCTATGCAGGTCAGGACAAAAAAAAGGTGGTGTCACGCCTTATTCCACCCCTGCTACATACACATCATCTTTTTCTTGGGAACGTTGAGTTGGGGTACCAGGATAGACAGACGGGAAGTGTCTGCCATATAGCCGGCTCACTACATCAGGGACTTGGGGCACGGACCCTCCTGGATACAGGATTTCCGAAATGATATCTTCCTGGAATTTTAGGAAGGATCCTGTTCTCCCAGCCTTACTGTAGAGAACAAAACTATTATATACAGCCAATTGAATCAAATATACAGACACCTTCTTATACCAGCGTCTGGTGCGTCGGGAAACTAAATAGGGAGCCAATATCTGGTCATTGAAGTCCACCCCTCCCATGTGAAGGTTATAGTCATGGACAGAGAGGGGTTTCACAATGACTCCAGTTGCCCTTTCAATTTGGACAGTCGTGTCTGCGTGAATGGTGGACAGAAGGTAAACGTCCCTCCACTTCACCGCAAGCAGTTCTTGGTCACACAAGGCAGCCCTCTCCCCCCCGTGCAAGTCGGGTACTAACGAGCCGTTGGGGGAAGCCCCGGCGACTAGGTCACGCGGTGCCACAGCATTGAATTCCGACTAGATGTAAGTGCCGAAAGAGGGCCACGCTTGAGTAAAAATTGTCCACGTATAAGTGGTACCCATTGTGGAGTAAGGGTGACACCAAGTTCCAGACAATCTTGCCACTGCTCCCCAGGTAGTCAGGACATCCGACTGGCTCCAGTTTTGAGTCTTTTCCCTCATAGACCCTAAAACGATATGTATAGCCTGTGGCCCTTTCACAGAGCTTATACAGTTTGACCCCATACCGGGCGCGCTTGCTGGGGATGTACTGTTTTATGCCAAGGCGCCCGGTAAAATGTACTAGGGACTCGTCTATGCAGATGTTTTGATTAGGGGTATACGCATCTGCAAATCTGGATGACAAATGGTCTATGAGGGGCCGAATATTGTGGAGCCAGTCATAAGCAGGGTGGCCTCTTGGATGACAGGTGTTATTGTCAGCGAAATGCATAAAGCACATGATGACCTCAAAACGTGCCCTGGACATTGCAGCAGAGAACATGGGCATGTAATGTATTGGGTTTTTAGACCAATATGACCGCAATACATTTTCTTTAGTTAGACCCATGCTGAGGATAAGGCCCAAAAAATTTTTTAACTCGGAAACTGTGGCTGGTTTCCACCAGTAAGGCTGGGCATAGAAGCTTTCCGGATTGGCGGTAATAAACTGTGTGGCGTAGCGGTTGGTTTCTGCCGCAACTAGGTCACAGAGATCCGCGGTGAAGAATAGCTAAAAAAAACTGAAGGGCCGATCCTAAATGAGCCGTCTCCACACAAACTCCAGACTGGGCGGTGAAAGGGGGCAATACAGGTGTGGCGGAAGCAGGGGAGTGCCAATTAGGATTTGCCAGCACATCTGGGAGACTAAGGGTTCTACGGGCCTGTGAACGCGGTGGCTGCGACGGGGGAGTTATTGCACATGCCACCGTACCAGCTGGAACTGCCCTTCTGGTGCTCCAGGGCTCCAGACAAAAAAAAATCTCAAGGAGCCATTGGCTCCTAATCTGAAAAATTTAGGAGCCAAATGAATTTTTTAGTCGCCAAATGTAAAATACATGTAATTATAATAAAAAATAAAAGACTTGTCTGGCTACAGTGCGGGGAAAGCGGACTGGGGTGACGTTACGCAGTCCGGCATGCTGCCCAGGTGTGGCATGGCACAGTAGGGCCCATCCCTTGCGGCTCTTCAGCGTACGGGGCCCCAGTGAACACTGAACAGACGCGTCCACTCTGGGGTTCACTTGAACCCCTACTACTTTGGTGTAAGAGCGGCTCAGCCCCAGCTCCGGCCCCAGCTGGCTGAGCAAGCCCTACAGCTGAGCCCATATCCGGTAGTTATCCAGGCAGTTAAAGAGAAGGGCAGACTTCATGGGCCCCTTGTAGGGAGGCTTCCAGTAGGGCCCCTTGGGTTTGTAGTAGGGGGGCTGTAGCCGGTAAGTGGGCCCATAGTTTGGGAAGGGCGGGTGCATGATCAGAGTCCTGCAAGGAGCAGGTGGGCTGCGCGGCTGCCCCTTATATCAGCCTAACGTTACTTTAACGACCGGCAGCCTTAACACCTTCACTGCCAGCCACACCTGAGCCTCCCCAGCGTGGTGGCATCTCCGCATCGTAGGCTGTACAAATGGCAGAGTGCTCCCTCATACCGCTGCACGTGCGCCAACTGATGGAACTGGTCACAATCACACTTATCAGGCTCACACCAGAAAAGGTTCCCCCCCACTTTAGCATAAAATAGGAGATGTGCAGAGAAAGTTAGGTAGGTAGGTAGGTAGGTAGGCGGGGGGAATACTGGGCGGCAGCAGCAGCCATTAGCAAGTGGTGAGGTGATCATCAGTCATCTCACCACTTGCTAATGTTAAGTATGTAAAGGGTTAATAGGAGCCCCGTGCTGGTCAAGACACTAAAAAGCCAGTGAACCATATCTCTTTCAAAAGTCTTAGGAGGAGGAGATAACCTCTCCTCCTACTAAGCACGACTATTGAAAGAGATATGGTTCACTGGCTTTTTAGTGTCTTGACCAGCGGCTCCTATTAACCCTTTTATTCCCTTATTAAGAATGTTTGTGAGCCCAGGCAGGGAGCTCACACGGAGCACCAGCAGCGGCCCCCTGAGTGTTATCAGGGTTGTAAAGACGATAAGGATTAGCCTTTATCAGCGGCAGCGCAGGGGTGACTGTGACAGTCTGTGGATTGTTAAGTATCCGCTTCTCAAGCTAACCTCTGTTCTATGGAGCGGTTCCCTGTCTTCATGACTCTGAAGCTGCTGCTGTGTTCAGCGCGGGAGAATGGGGGTGTGAGAGGAGCATCCAATGGTACAGCAGCACACTGATACTGACCAATCAGCAGCCTCCTCTCTAATAACAGAGCTCTATAGTGTGCGGAGTTCTGTTATTGGATTGCCGCCTGCCTGCTGGATGAAATCCCGTTCTTCTTAAAGCGGCAGAGCAGCGGAGGCTCTAGGCGCAAATGGCGACAAGACTACAAAGTCTTGTCGCCATTTTGCAATTCTAAGTCGCATTGGCGACCATTTTGGACGCCATCTGGAGCCCTGTGCTCGCCACTTCACCAGGGAATACGGCAGTGCTGGTAGAAGGTCCAGGATGTGCTGCGCTGCTGGTGTATGCTGCACCATAAACAAGATCAGCGCTAGCACCACTCTGCTGCAAATGAGGCTCATCATGCAGAACCCCGACATGGGATCGGGTACGCCTGACCGTAGCAGGGACCTCTACCTCATCATCTTCGCTAGCGGTTAGAGTGCCACTGCTGTCTACAGGTTCATATTCTGAACCACTGGATTCAGCGGTTGAGGCGTCCCCATCGCTTTCATCCATCACGGCCAGAAGCCTGTAGGCCTCTTCAGCGGAATACCCATTGTTTGACATTTTGGGTTCACTAAATTTAGCTGGTATTCCTCTGAGACTACCCAGGAAAAAGAGCAAACCTACCTAGTAAAAAGGAGTGCTTGCGAAGTAAAGCTGCGATCGCTAATAAAGATCCAAAAAGCTCAAAAGTGATCTTTATAGCGGCGCAGCGATTTTACAGTGTTTTTGCAGTGATCAGAAAAAAAAAATATTCTGTCACTGCGGTGGGGCGGACTGAACACAAGTGTGCGCACAAGATCAGGCCTGATCGGGCGAACACTGCATTCAGATCTATATAAGTACATTAGGGTCACCTTAGGCTCTACAAAACGCAATCAGTCTTGATCACTTACAGAAACTATATAGTACTAGTGCTGATTAGCGACAGCGATGACGCTAATCAGCGACTAATCAGTGACTGCGGTGCGGTGGGCGCTAAACTACCTAGCAAGTAGCTAACTACCTGGCGGTGATGAGGGACCCTTACAGGGGGGGGGGATCAATGACAGGGGGGGGGTGGACAAGGGGGTGATCAGGGAGTCTAATATGGGTGATCAGGTGCTAAATAAGGGGTTAATAAATGACAGGGTAATGTCTAATGTGTAGTGTGGTGATTTGGTGCTACTTACAAAGCTGCCTGTGTCCTCCGGTGGTCGATCCAAGCAAAAGGGACCACCAGAGGAGCAGGTAGCAGTTATATCAGACGCTATTTTCAAAATAGTGTCTGACATAACCATTTCATTGGTCATTTCAAAAATCCACAGCCTGCCAGCCAATGATCGCGGCCGCTGAACTTGTGAACTACGCGATCCTGGGAGTGCGCGTTCACATGAAAATCTCGGCTCACGCGAGATGACGCCGATCGGCGTTAGTGTGACTGGCAGCGCCGCAGCAATCACGCCTTTCGGCGTTAGCAAGACGGGAGGTGGTTAATGACAAGTCCGGGTTTGGGCCTCCCTGACTACAAACTCACATTCCACGTATATGCTCGACAAAATTGTAAAAACATGGCAGGTGTGCTGACACAATATCACTGAGGCAAGTTACGTCCTTGTGCCTTTTTCTTAAAGGTGGTTCCGGCATCCGTCCAAGGAATGCCGGCCTGTCTGAGATCTCTTGCAGCCTGTGCTATGATGGTTGAGCTTGCAACGCCACTCACAATGGGACATGAGACTATCCTGTACACCACACATGATGTAGTAGGCCTTCTCAAAAGGCATACACACACAGCACATGTCCGCACAAAGACTACCTGGATATGAGATTCTACTCCTCAGCAATCCCTCCCTCCAAATCAAATACGCAACACACACCTCAGGTCCAGCACCTATCTTGAATGCCCTATTAGGACTTAAAGGACCTGAGGATCACTTGACAGAGGCACATGATTGTATACACGCCATACAACATGAGACATCACCCCGCTCTGATTTACAATCTGTACCAGTAGATGGGGCTCCTGATGTTTTTGTTGATGGATCCTGCAGCAGACCAAATAACAACACTTATTATGCAGGATATGCTATGGTTATGCTACCCGATGTTGTCCTGGAAGCCAGACCCATCACATACCATCTGCACAAGCAGCAGAATTAATTGCACTCACGAGAGCATGCATACTACATGAAGGCAAGCCAGTCACCATTTACACTGACAGCAGGTACAGACATGGAGTGGTCTGGGACCATGGGGTCATTTGGCAAAGGAGAGGATTCATTGCAGCTGATGGTAAGCACATCTCACATTCACAACTTGTAGAAGCCATAAGATTGCCCTCACAGATTGCAATTGTCCACTGCAGGGCGCATACTAGTGGTAAAGATCATGTGTCCCAAGGCAATGCCCTGGCAGACGCAGAGGCCAAGAAGGCTGCACTGATGGCCCCGGCCACATTGCAAATGGGGAATTTAGTACCTCCTTCACTTGAGTTAACTCGGATGCTTGTGGATCTCCAGTCCTCAGCTACGGACGATGAAATGGCCGACTGGTGTTATCCAATCTTGCAGCAAAATCCTAGGACAGGATTAATCTGCAAAGAGGGGAAACCATGCATACCACAGCACAGCTTCCCTCTGTTCATTGCACATTTTCATGGAGTAGGACACAACAGTATTCAAACAACACACATGCTGCTAGCACAGAATTTCTATATTAGACATTAAACAGTTAGTGTCAGATTATGTGGGAAGGTGTATCACATGTTTGAGGAACAACCCAAACACCAATGTCAAAGTCCCACATCAACACCTTGATTACCCCACCACTCCTTTTACACATCTGCAGGTAGACTTCACACACATACCTAGAGAGAAAGGTAAACAAGAATACGCCTTGGTCATAGTTGACATGTTCTCAAGATGGCCAGAGGTCTACCCTACAAGATCAGAAGATGCCAAAACAGTAGCAAGGATACTGACACATGACATCATTCAAAGGTGGGGCTGTCCATTGGTAATTGAATCTGACCAAGGGCCAGCTTTCACCTCAAAGGTAAACAAGGATCTGACAAGACTCCTTAAGGTTGAATTGAAATTTCATATCCCATACCACCCACAAAACTCCAGCATTGTGGAACGCATGAACAGAACCCTAAAAAGATAAATTGAGAAAGTCAACACGGGGCACATTTGAGAAATGGAAAGATATACTGCCAATAGTCTTAGCTGAGATCAGGATGACCCCTAATAAAAAAGCTAGGGATATCACCATTTGAGATACTTATGGGGAGACCTTTTCCCACACCATGAACAAAGAACCCTCTGGTAGTACAAGAAGGGGACCTCAACCTCATTAGAGAAGAATATGTAACCAGATTGATTAAAGCTCTAAGTGAAATTGAGGAAAAAGTTGCTTGCAAGTCTCCTTGTCTTCCACAGGAACCAACTCACCCATTCCAAGTGGGAGATATCGTGCTGATAAAGAAATTAAAGAAAGGAAAATTCGCAGGAGACTTCACCTACGGACCACCGACTACAGTGGTAGCCGTGACCTGCACAGCTGTACTTACAGAAGATGCACCTACCTGGGTCCACGTCACCAGAGTAAAACTGGTAGAGGAGGCACCCCAAAAGGAGGTAATAACGGGGACAGACAGTCCTGACTTCGAAAAAGGACAGGAGCTCTGACCTCCACCAGGATGCACTCCCTCAATTCTGGAAGATGGCACAGACGGTCCACTTGGACTGTGGGATTACGGATGATCCTAATGACTCGGCGGGAGGATAACAAAGCTGAAGTTGCTATAACTCAGAAAGGTGGAATCACTACCTTCTGGTACAATTCCTCCAGTACTCACGTTGCAACATGTATCATACCATGTGTACGGAAACTGTCATTTTATTATGAGACTCTGCTGCCTAATCCTGAAGGATATAGAAAATATCTGGCGGTATACAGGGAAAAGGGCAAGAACCATATTATCTAAGAAATGTGGTTCTAAGAGGGGATTGAAGAGAAATGTGAATCCATCTTGTTCCTGCTCTATATATGTAAAGAATTGTTATAACATCTCACCCACGCACTGTTTCACGTTCCCCCGCTGTGAGTTAGGTTCGCTTATCTGTCCCAGGACAGATTCTGGGAATCCCCAGAGCTAGTACAAACGTTCTTGCCTTATTCAGGGTCATTCAGCACAACTGCGTACATTCTTATGTGACTGATTAAAACCTATTTTTGCTTACTGCACATACACATACCATATAAGGATGTTCCCATAGTATGTGTATGAGCACCAATGTTTATCTATATGATTGGTTTAACGCTGTTGTTATGTAAACTTTTCTACTGCATATATAAGGCCAAGCAATAGCATAATAAAGTTAGAGTATTTCTCAGTGATACCTGTGTGTGTGTCTCATGTTATTGCCGACTGAGAAATATCTCTCCTGAAGTCAGTGACATCAAACCAAGGTGGTCGTAGAGGTCCAAAGCCTGCATTACTAAACAAGTCCTATCTCATTAACTGAAGCAGGTAAAGGGCGTTGTGGAGGCTATTGGAAAAACCAATTACCAGTAAGAGTAATTTACCCTTTTCGTGGACCCATAGACTTCAATGGGTCCACATCCTGATTTTCACTGACAAGTATAGGACGTTTCATTTGTTTTGCAGAGCCATGGAATGGAAGAAAAAAAGCCCCATAGAAGTGAATGGGTCACCATCTAAACCACACCACACCACACCCACCCACACACACACACACACACACACACACATTTTTGTGGACAGCATAGTGTCGTCTGCATGAGCCCCAAGTTTCACTGAATCTTTTCCCATAAAACTATATAAAATCAGTCTGCTCAGCTCCTCCTGCTCCAACATGAGGCTTGCATATTGCACTGCATCTTCATGGTGACAGGTTCTCTAACTGATATTTTCCAATAGCAGGAAATGTCATTCAGAAGCCAAAGGGTCTAAAACAAGTACCTTACAAAAGAGTTCTTTATTATACAGTAGTTCTAGAATAGAAGACTAGGCAGCCATGACTGACAGATCTTCATTTGGCTTTCATCATCACCACACACCACCAAAAAAAAAAAAGAAAAAGTGATGTGAGAATAGTAAGCAAATTTTTTTACCTCTTTGTGCAATATGCAAAAAAAAAAAAAAAAAAAAGATTCACATACGACATACAAGTATATGCATGATGCTGCAAATGCATATAGCAGTATTCCCAGGAAAAAAAAAACACTTAATCTATAGTTGTGTGGTAATGTGGATGATCTAGAGCAGGGATGCTCAACCTGTGGCCCTCCAGATGTTGCAAAACTACAACTCCCAGCATGCCCTTATAGCTGTAGGGTGTCCAGGCATTCTGAGAGTTGTAGTTTTGCTGGAGGGCCGCAAGTTGAGCATCCCTGATCTAGAGATTAGTCAGTCTTTCCAAAGAAACTTACATTAAATCCCTAATAGGAATGTGCAGAGAGAATTTTGGCTCACAGTAAAGAAGTTATAGGTTTCATATCGGCAGTATGCCTGATCCGGAAGAAATGTTAGCTGGGCAAAAAAAAAAAAGTTGCATTCAACAGTTTCTCAGGCTGAAACACGCAATTTACACCAAAAATCATCCAGATCACTGCCGGACCCCATTATAGTCAATGGAGATCTGGCAGTGAACTGTAGAATGCCTCTGCATATCTGAACATGTGATGGGTCACTTCAGAAACAGAAAAGACATGAATAAACCTGACTACTGTATATATTCAGTATTTTATCACTTGACCATAGAGTAAGCGTTTTTTCTGGCAGTGCATATAGCCTGTTCCTAGCTCCACCAACAAGTTGTGGTCACTTTACAGGATGACTTTGTTTTTCCCTTTATGAGTGAGCGACAGTCATTTAACAGTTAGAAGGTCTCCTGCTTTCTATTACTTGTTTTTGCTAGGATCACATAGTGGCTCAGAACTTTTTCCATAGGAAAACACAGATCGTGTCTGCCGTCTGGCAATTATACCGCAGCTCATCTACAACACAGTGGAGCACTAGCATGAACACACACACTTTTAGGGAGGGGGTATGACAAAGATATGACCCCAGTCATGGAGAACATCTTTCTGTGCTCGGGATGGCACAGCAGTATTACCCACCTTGTGAACAATAATAAAAGCTTCACTCTTGAGAATAGTTTTGCCCAAGTGCATTTAACAGGTGTAAAGGTGATGACTAAAACCATTATAAAATTACACAAGGAAAAGAAAAAAAACAAACAAAAAACACCATACTGTTAAAACTAAGGAAAAAAACCAGTACTATCCCCCTCTACTGGTTGTACAGCATAATTACATAGATACATGATTTCTCTACAACTCATTGAAGTTAAGGAATTTTCAGCAGACCAATTTTTCCCAGATTCCTGTAGTGTAACCACTGACAGATACAGGGTTGCTTCAGAACACTGTTTCTATTGGTTTAACCTATGAACATGTCCTGTTTCTACTGGTGTGGGGCTGGGAGGTTCAAGAGAGGACACTGGAGAAAAAAAAAATATATATATATATAAAATAACCATCTGCTGGTCTCAACACAGCAGGGAAATTCACAAAGCCCAAAATGATTTCATGAAAGCCACTGAAAGTTTTATTAAATCCCCACTCCCAGCCTGTATGTTATAGACACGCTGGATCCTAGCCCTCATTGACGTAATCCTGTACAATACTTGGGACACATTAAATAGACAGTGTTTCCGAATGAACAGCTTTGGTAAAGTGCATTTTTGCTACTTAAACAGCAGCAGATCTTCTAAATAAGAGTACAAAGAAAATATATAGATAAAAACCCTTTCATGACCAGTTTAGGAATGTGTATACAGTCCAGGTCAATATGCCAAAGCTGTATGTGCTGGGATAAATGATTAGAGCTCATGAAAGGTTTCATAAAATACACGCAGCAAAATGGTATAAAAAGAAAAAAATATATATAATACAGTCCACCATATAGTAAGTTCAGGGTGGGCAGGTAGAGTATCAGCTTCATGTTCTTCACAGATCAGCCTGCTATAAGAATGTTCCTGTTTCTCCTATATACACACACAGAAGCTCGACTGCCCCGATATCCATCTTGGCGCTGAACACTTTCCATTAACCTTTATTCAAGGTTTCCTGCGCCTGAAAATAAAAAAGGTAATGTCATCAGAAAATGAACTATTATTTAAATCAAATTTTTATTTTAAAACATACTATGAAATACATTTTGGTGATACTTTCAATTTCCATTTTACCAATATCCTAGTTTTCCCACTCCTCACTTTCTGTACAGATCACTTTAAAGAAGTCATCTCATTAGCACCACAGGCAGGATTACAAGGACATATCACCTCTGTATAGATAACCCAGGATACACTATTCCTAAAACGGCTTATCAGCTCCCCCTGACCTCTGCACAGATCACACATAGAAAACTCTCCCATAGAAGTCAACTTATCACCTCAAGCCTATTGTGTCTGTGGCCCAGGCAAGTTGGCCGCCCCCCATAATCTATATATATGTATATGTATGTGTGGCAGCACCAATTCACAATATGCAATAGCGGGTGCTTTGTCCAGGGTTGTCACTGCTCACCCACGAAAACGGACAGCACATCCAGTAGGAAAAAAAGGAGAGATTTATTGAGCCACTGTGGCTCAATAAAGCTCTACTTTTTTTCCTACTGGATGAGATTAGAGATATAGTTAAGGCTGCCGTGCAGCCTGTATTTGTGGGAGGGGCATAGGCCCCGCCCCCTTGGCTATAAGACCCACGGAGTGCAAGGGACGGGACGTGCAGCCAGTTACCTGGTACTTCCGGTTCACGTCTGGTTCCTGCACGTCCTGCTCTTTTTCGTCTCGGTCTGGGTGAGTATTGGTCGGCGTCGGCTCGTCGCGTGCTGTCGGTCAGGTAAGCGGGGGGTATCCGATGCCGGTGCGGCAGCGTGGTGACCGCACGGCGGGTCGGGTCCTCACCCCAGCGGGGCCAAGATCGTACCGCGGGCAGGCACGTTGCGGGGATGCCGTGGCCGGGCAGTGCGTGCGGGCGGGTGTTCCGGGGGCAGCCGCGTGTGCCGGTTGCTAGGCACGCTCTGCGGCTCCGCCCCTTGGTAACGCTCGCACCGTGTTGGGAATCCCGCCCACAATGTTGTTCAAAGTACCAGCTGACCATAGTACAACGTTATTACTCTTACTAAAATAGTCGAGAGCTGACAGTTCCTGGTGATATACCTGTAGATTATGATTACTGTTGAGCAAGATGTAATTGCGGTTGCATATATGATGTTACCACATATATATATATTTTTTAGTCCCCTCTGAGGACTAGAACCTGCAATCTTTGATCACTTATGTTGCACTTCTGTATTCCAGTGCATAGTAATTTTGAAAGGCAGGATGTATTAGTGGCCAGGATATGGGAGGCCTAGGGTCCTTTAGAAGTTCCCTGGTTGCCATGCCAAGCACCCCACGATTCTGTTCTAAGAGCGATGTGCTTAGAGCAGAGGAGACTCCCTCCCATTGCCTTTCCACTCAGATGCCGCAGTTGCTATTGTCTGGTGCTGGAACGGCAGGGTTCAGACCCTGCTTCATTACTGTGACGTTCTATTATGGCACAGAGTATTAAAGACCAGCGTCCTGGGACGTAATGGTACGTCACAGAGTGGGAATGGGAATTTACATTTGGGTCCTTGCTCTTCTATATTTCGGATATCAGTCGGCAGACCTATGTGGGGTTCCATAGTTCCTGGTTATATGTGGCCACTGGGACAGAGGCGCATGCGCATCAGCACGTGCACTTGGTGGGGTACGTGGCTGGGTGTTCATGGGAGCGGTTACCCAGTCATCTTTTTTCTGGCTGTAAGTGTCATATGGTATATCGCAAGATTCTAGAGTCTTTTGCTTTCCTGCTCTAGAGCGGCGTTGTTGGGCTCTCCGTGCGGGAGCAGCAGTGCAGGTGTACTTAAAAAAAAAACAAAAAAAACACCTTTACCTTTTTTGTCTTGCATCATCATATTGCAGTGTCTGCTTCTGGTCGGTTATCGGTCGCTCCACTCCGGCTCAAGGATTCATTACTTGCAGTAGGTAGTACGTCCTGTCTTCTATACGGGTATGGTATGTGTCTGGGGGGTTTGGCCGCAGGCACTTTCACATGTTTCATATGTGATGTCCACCACACCCATGGCAGGTGGTTCCTCATGGCACGTCCAGGTGGTCATACCTCCCTCTCTCTCTCCCTCGTTGCTCGTCTGCTTGAGACGTTCAGGCGCCATTCTGTCGGCCACCCCGGTGGCACATGATTTTGCCTGAAACATCTAGGGGGTCACTTTGTCTTTTGTGGTACGTCTGCTTGAAACGTTCAGGCTTTGTGGCGTCCGCCACTCCGGTGGCATGTAGTCCTGCCCGGTACTCCAGGTTGTCGTATTGTTTATTGTGGTACGTCTGCTTGAAACGTTCAGGCTTTGTTACGTCCGCCGCTCCGGTGGCATGTGGTCTGGCCTTGAATCCCAGGTTGTCAATTTGTTTATTGTGGTGCGTCTGCTTGAAGTGTTCAGGCAAAGTCACGTCCGCCACTTCGTGGCACGGTGTCCTGGTTCCAGGGTGTCTCGTCATCTCATGTGGTACGTCCGCTTGAAGCGTTCAAGCATTATTATGTTGTTCTCTCCTGGAACGTCCAGGTTGCCATACTCGTCTACTGCGGCACGTCTGCTTGAAACGTTCAGGCAAAATATGTCTGCCACGCTGGTGGCTCGTGGTCCTGCCTGGAACGTCCAAGGTTGTCATATTCATTTCCTGTTGTACGTCTGCTTTAAACGTTCAGGGAAATATTACGTCCGTCACCCCGGTGACACCTGGTCCTACCTGGTACGCCCAGGTTGTCTTCTTGTTCCTTGTTACACGTTTGTCTGAAGCGTTCAGGCAATGTCGCGTCAGCCGCCCCCGTGGCATGGTGTCCTGTCTAAGTACGTCCTAGGGGTTTTTGTTTCACCAATCTTGGCACACCTCCGCCCATAGCAGCATGCTTGACCTAGCAGCACGCCCAGGGGGCACGTCATCCTAGTATTTTGGCTCTTCTGTCCTCAGCATTGTTGCCCAAAAAGATTTTCATACTTGTTCTTTGTTTATACGGCAGCACGTTTGGGGTTTCGGTGCCGGCAGTTTTCCATAAGCAAGGCCTCCACCTCGATTGGTGGTATGAGCCTCCGGTACGGTATCGTTGTCATTTTCACCAAATTCCATAACCAGGCGAGTATCAATTCAGGTTCGTTAGGCTGGCCAGAATCTAGGGGCGGTTTTAAAAAAAAAAAAAAAAAAAGGGGGCCCATCGGGTTGTCCTAGACACACCTGGGTCCGCACAAGTAACAAAAGGTTTTGTCCTCAGGTCTTATCCAGGGCGTAGAGGTTTACAGTGCGGTCAACATGTCCCAGGCCTCAGACATCGACGATGCCTCTTCCATCTCCGGGTCCATGGATCTCTGAGGAGCTGGACAATTCCAAAACTGGTGGCCGAATTAAGTAGAAGGGGCATTAGTCACCCGGCTTCGGCCAGGAAAGCCGAACTTTATAGGCTACTGGTATCTAGCCCGGTTCCAGCCAGCGAGCAGCTGGTAGTGCCTTCTATCCAGTCATCACTGGCTCAATTAAATGCCACTATGGGGAGTCTGGCTGCCTCGGTAGCGGACATCCAGCACAGGGTCGTGGAGCTGGAGTCCAGGGACTCCACCTCGTCGCAGTCAGTAGCGACCATGTCGGCAGTATCTGGGCCGTTGGCAGGTTCCCTAGGTATGTCTTCTACTCCGCCGGCCATTGTCCCAGCTCATTTTGTGGCGGAAAATATCAGGAGGGATATACTGGCAGGCAAAGAAGTCAACCTGGCATCTATCCTCATAGCTTCCCACGATGCTAGTGAGCACAGAACCATTGATTGCGGGGAGGTGTCAGTGGTGATGAAGTCTAAAGATGCCAGGTTGAATCGCAAGCTGTCTATTCCAGAATTTGTTCTCGCTTTTAGCTTGTTCAGAGACGTCATCTGCTCGGCGCAGCCTAATAGGAGGGAGGAGCTGGACGCCTATTTGTATCAGGTTACTGATTTGGGTCACAAGTATGGGGGCTCGGGGTTCTATGACTATCACCGATCCTTCGCAGCTAAAGCCGCTGCCTCCTTAGCACAGTTCCAGTTTATGACTAATTGGGCTGTGCTGGATATGGAGCTCTTCTGCAGGCACTTTGCTGGTCTCCGAGCCCCCACTTGTGGCTCATGCCAGTCCATTTTCCATGCCACGGAATGGTGCCCCAACGAGGCGTCTGCCCGTCCGGACAGAGCCCTTCCAGGTACATCAGGTGTCCCCAGGGGCCCGGCCCTCATGGACAAGTTTGGCAGGCCTATTGTGTATCTGGGCAAAAGCCAGATATGCAATAACTTCAACTTCGGTCACTGCATGTTCAGCGGGTGCAGGGCCCTTCATGTGTGCACGGTCTGCTTTCGGGCACATCCCAGGTCCACCTGTCCCAAAAAATCTGCCAAACAAGCATGACTGACCAACGTCAACGTGGATCTCCTGGAAACACTCCTGGAAAGTCATGTCGACCGGCAGTTCGTGCAACACTTGGTCACTGGCCTGTCACTAGGGTTCCACACAGGATTGGTGGCCCTGCCACATTCGAATTGGGAGTGTGAGAACCTCCTCTCGGCCAGACAAGATCCTGAGGCGGTGCAAGCGGATTGGAAAAAGGCTTCATCATCGGCCCTTTTGACTCGATTCCTTTTGAAGTTTGGAGGGTCAACCCAATTGGTGTGGTGTCAAAGAGAGGCTCAAATAAAAAAATAAAAAAAAGGCTGATCTATGATCTCTCGGCTCCTCATTCCTCACACATTCCTAGTATTAACTCGCTCATACCATCAGAAGAGTTCAGCATGAAGTACTCCTCTATCGATGAGGCCATTCAGTTCATTCTCAAGGCAGGCAGGGGGTTCTGGTTGTCTAAAACTGATATTGCCGATGCCTTTAAATTGCTCCCAATCCTCCCGCAACTGTGGCAATATTATGGCATCAAATGGGCAGGAAGATATTACTTTGCCAATCGTCTTACGTTTGGCTCTAAAAGCAGCCCATGGCTGTTTGACCGGCTGGCCCAGGCCCTGCATTGGATTCTGGTCGAACATGGGCAGGCTCCTATGTGTATCCACTACCTGGATGATTTCCTGCTGGTGGAGCACCCCTCCAGTCAGCCCTCCGGTTTATCCTCTCTGCTGGAGTTGTTCTCGGCGCTCCAGGTTCCTATCGCCACGGGGAAGACGGTCGGTCCTTCCTCAACGATCACCTTCCTAGGGGTCATTCTGGATTCTGTGAAGTTGGAAGCAAGGCTCCCTGAGGAGAAGTTACAGCAGATCCGGTTAGCCATCAAGGAGGCTGCCAAATCCTGCTTCCTGACCAAAACAAGCCTCCAATCCTTGCTGGGCCGGCTGAATTTCGCCATGAGGGTCATGCCCCAGGGGCGCACCTTCGTGTCTCGGCTCTTGCTGCTCCTGCCATCAGCCCCGGAACAAGACCGTATCATTCGTCTAGACCAACAGGCCATGGCGGACCTGTCCATGTGGAGCACGTTCATGTCCTCTTGGAATGGCGTCAGGTTGTTTATTCCCCCCCGGGACTCATCCTCTCCCACGGTCTATTCAGACGCGGCCGCATCCAAGGGCTTTGCAGCCATATTTTGCAACCACTGGCTGGCCGGTGCCTGGCCGTCTCAGATTATGCTGGACGGGCAGGCCCTCAGGTCTTCTCCCTTCTTGGAGTTGTATCCAATGGTGGCAGCGGCCCATGTATGGGGCCACGTTTGGTCTAACTCAAGGGTATTATTCATTACCGATAGTCAGGACTTGGTCGACATCATCCGCAATGGCAGAGCTAAATCCCCAAAAATCATGGCTCTTATGCGTAGGCTGGTGTGGTTATCCATGGTAAACAATTTCTGCATTGAGTGCTCCCACATACAGGGTTCCAAGAATATGGCTGCTGATGCGCTGTCCAGGTTTAACGTCGATGTCTTCTTTCAGAACATGCCGCTCGCGGACGCAACGGAGGCAGACGTTCCGGCGTACAGCGACCTGGTGTGGGACTGGCATCTTTAATCACCAAGGCAAAGGACCTGTTGCACCAGAGCCTGTCTGAGAATACAGTCAGGAAATATCGGACGGGCTGGAATCGGTTTAAGAAATTCACCGAGAGTCATCAACAGGGCGACGTGAATGACATGTCGTTCATCATGGCCTTCATCGCGCATTGTCATGCCAACCTCGGGCTCGCTCACAATACCATCCGCCTGTATTTAGCAGGGGTGCAACATCAATTCACGTTGGACAATCCGGCCCGGATCTCTTTCTTAACTTCACAGGCAATCAAGGCCACACTCCGGGGCATTGAGAAAGCCGGTGCAAGCAGGCCGGTGGTCCGGCAACCCATGGCCGGCTCCTTATTTAGGCTATTGTCCTTGGCTCTGGATGGTGATCCTTTTGGGCCCTTCATTAGCACAATCATTAAGGCCGCCCTTTACCTGGGGTTTTACGGGTTCCTTCGTCCAGGGGAATTCACCACCTCCGTCCGCAGCGGTCGTCATCTCCAGAAGCAGCACTTGACCTGGCATCACGACCAGTTTGTTCTGAGCATTCCATCTACCAAGACCGCTCAGACAGGACCTCCAACCTTGGTTTCCTTCTACCCCTCGCACAACGACTGGTGCCCGGTCAAGGTGCTGCGGCAGTTGGCGGTGGCTCTGCAGGCGGCAGCAGCTGATAGTCCCCTACTCCCCTTCAAAGGGGGGCCATTGTCCACGCCCCAGTTCATGTCACATGTGCGGTCATTGGTGGCGGGGTTAGGTCAAGACCCAAAGAGCATCTCGGGACACTCTTTTCGTATTGGGGCAGCCTCTGCGGCATCAAGGCACCAGATACCTCCTCATGTCATCAGGAGCATGGGGCGCTGGAGGTAGTCATGTTTTTCTAGATACATTCCTAACCCTCAATCAGAGATCCGTGAGGCTTTCTGTTCTCTTGCCCTGTAACAGTGCAATAAAGAATCTGTCCGTATGTTTGTCTCCTTTTTGGCCCCTTTTAGGCCTATCCTCGTTACAGGCTTCTGGCATTTCCAAGCCAGATGTTGGCGCTAGCTCCTACGTCCAGGGACCGGCGCCCTGACCACAAGTAGTTAAGGCTGCCGTGCAGCCTGTATTTGTGGGAGGGGCATAGGCCCCGCCCCCTTGGCTATAAGACCCAAGGAGTGCAAGGGACGGGACGTGCAGCCAGTTACCCTTTAAGGAAGAGCTAAGAAAAAGGGGAGGGAGGGTGGGGGTTTCTATCACTTGGTATGACATAATTAGCTGTCAGACACTAGCGATCTGCTAGTGTCTGCTCTGGCCAACCATCCTACTATAATCACTTGTGGGGCAGCGGTTTTGCTAAAAAACGAACTTTTATAAATATGCTAATGAGCCTCTAGGTGCTATGTGGGCGTCATTAGCACCTAGAGGCTCCGTCTACCTTCATACACAGCCGCCGCCCGGCGCGTCCCTCCAGCCCGCCCATGTCCTCCTCCGTGTGACGCAGCGGACGAGTTCTCGCGCATGCGCCGTGCGCGGCTGTATTCGGCGCATTTGAGATCTCAGCTCGGAGCGGTCAGACATTCAATGCGCATGCGCCGAATACAGCTCCGAGCTGAGATCTCAAATGCGCCGAATACAGCCGCGCACGGCGCATGCGCGAGAACTCGTCCGCTGCGTCACACGGAGGAGGACATGGGCGGGCTGGAGGGACGCGCTGGGCGGCGGCTGTGTATGAAGGTAGACGGAGCCTCTAGGTGCTAATGACGCCCACATAGCACCTAGAGGCTCATTAGCATATTTATAAAAGTTCGTTTTTTAGCAAAACCGCTGCCCCACAAGTGATTATAGTAGGATGGTTGGCCAGAGCAGACACTAGCAGATCGCTAGTGTCTGACAGCTAATTATGTCATACCAAGTGATAGAAACCCTTTAAGGATAGGCCCCCTTTTAGGCCTATCCTCGTTACAGGCTTCCGGCATTTCCAAGCCAGATGTTGGCGCTAGCTCCTACCTCCAGGGACCGGCGCCCTGACCACAAATTTTATATATATATATATATATATATATATATATATATATATATATATATATATATACACATACATATACACACATATACATATATATACACACACACACACCCCTAAAGAATTATTAGGAACACCATACTAATACGGTGTTAGACCCCCTTTTGCCTTCAGAACTGCCTTAATTCCACGTGGCATTGATTCAACAAGGTGCTGATAGCATTCTTTAGAAATGTTGGCCCATATTGATAGGATAGCATCTTGCAGTTGATGGAGATTTGAGGGATGCACATCCAGGGCACGAAGCTCCCGTTCCACCACATCCCAAAGATGCTCTATTGGGTTGAGATCTGGTGACTGTGGGGGCCATTTTAGTACAGTGAACTCATTGTCATGTTCAAGAAACCAATTTGAAATGATTCGAGCTTTGTGACATGGTGCATTATCCTGCTGGAAGTAGCCATCAGAGGATGGATACATGTTCTCATTCTGTTTACGCCAAATTCGGACTCTACCATTTGAATGTCTCAACAGAAATCAAGACTCATCAGACCAGGCAACATTTTTCCAGTCTTCAACAGTCCAATTTTGGTGAGCTCGTGCAAATTGTAGCCTCTTTTTCCTATTTGTAGTGGAGATGAGTGGTATCCGGTGGGGTCTTCTGCTGTTGTAGCCCATCTGCCTCAAGGTTGTGCGTGTTGTGGCTTCACAAATGCTTTGCTGCATACCTCGGTTGTAAGGAGTGGTTATTTCAGTCAACGTTGCTCTTCTATCAGCTTGAATCAGTCGGCCCATTCTCCTCTGACCTCTAGCATCCACAAGGCATTTTTGCCCACAGGACTGCCGCATACTGGATGTTTTTCCCTTTTCACACCATTCTTTGTAAACCCTAGAAATGGTTGTGCGTGAAAATCCCAGTAACTGAGCAGATTGTGAAATACTCAGACCGGCCCGTCTGGCACCAACAACCATGCCACGCTCAAAATTGCTTAAATCACCTTTCTTTCCCATTCTGACAGTCCGTTTGGAGTTCAGGAGATTGTCTTGACCAGGACCACATCCCTAAATGCATTGAAGCAACTGCCATGTGATTGGTCGACTAGATAATTGCATTAATGAGAAATAGAACAGGTGTTCCTAATAATTCTTTAGGTGAGATATAATAGATAGATATATAGAAAATATATATATATATATATATATATATATATATATATCTCTCAACAAATTCCCTTTAATGAAACAATGAGGAACATTAACTACACAAACAGGGTATAATTGCAGTTTAAAGAAAATCCCCCACCACAGCTCTGTATGCATTTACCAATTGGGTGTTAATTCTGTAAGATGCATGGATCTGGGTTGTCAATTACAGCCCTGCTTTCATTTATGCTAACCAGGCAGTGCCAAACGATGGCTGCTGGAAACTGCCGTGTGTCATAGGCTGCTTACAAACTAGGAGCAAAGCACTGACAGGAGCATAACAGAGGAAAAGCAAAGAAAGCAGAGTAACTTACTTAGGAATAGCGTGATGTTGGTAACCAGGTCCCAAGTTGGATCCAGCTCTCATTTCCATAGCAACAGAACACTATAAAGAGGAAGTTGTTACTGGCATAAGTATGACTAAAGGGCAAACCTGTGAACCTATCACTATAGGTACAGATCTGCAGTACTACTAGAGAGAGCAACAGAACGTAATAGTCATAAACATACTCTGGTTTCAACATCTGTCCACTCGGAATCTGTGTTCTCGATCTGTGGGGGCTGATTAGATCCAGAAGATCTGCGCTTGCGGCTATGTGACAGGAAGCAATAACAGGTTAGTACAACGGTCAGTCAGCAGCTCATAGGGAGACTTCTCTCTGTACTGTGTACACTCAAAGCCAACGAGGTTTAGGCCAGAAGGAGATGTCAAAATTCTGAGACTCACCTGGTGCCTGGAGGGGATTGTTGTCGGAGGGTTTCAACGTCTGTGAACTGTACAGACTGACCTCCCCCTCGAGTCCGGAACACGTCACCCTGAAATATGGAGAAATAACCAACCTTTCATCACAAATCAGAACGTGAAAAACACCATCTTGTGCTCACCAAATTGTGATGGACAGCAGACAAACACATTTGTGTTATGTAATGTATGTTAGCTTAACAGGGTAGTGTAAGTACTTTGTTTTACACCCTGAAATTAGGGGAGGACAGTATGTATGTATTATATATTTTATATACATAGGTGCCAACTATGTGCACACCTCAGTAAAATTTACAAGTCCTACTTAGGCTCCATGCACACGACCATGTGTGTTTTGTGGTGAGCAAACCACAGAAATCATTTGTGTTGCTTCCACATTTTTTGCGGACCTGCTGACTTCAACAGGTTCGTGGTCCACATTTCGTGGCTAAGTTTTATTTGCAGAACAGACATAGATGTGAAAAGCACAAAGATCACCCATGTGCTTTCCGCAAAAAGAAAGATATATGTCTGCAAAAGTCGGACCAGGGACCCACTGAAGACAATGGGTCCACAAATAGACTGCATAGGTATTTTGAAAACTCCAGAACTGATAGTCATGTGCACTGGGCCTTATTACTGTCCTGAAAATGAAGTATAAATTCCCACTGACCGATTGTTTTCAGGTGGTTACCTTAATCAGTTTAGTTTCAATCTCCCCATCCGAGGCCAGCTGCTGGTGTGTCAGCATGTACTTATCACACTTTGACAGCGCCTTTTCACTGGCAACAGATACTTTGATGGAGTTGGGGACATGAGGCTGCATGACTGTCTCCGTCTCCACACTACCAGGTGGCTTATGGTCTACCCATCTCTCGGCCCCCGCTGAGCGAGAGCGACGGTGTCTGGCGTGCACTGGGGGAACGGTCTAAGCAAGATCAGAAATCAAATCAAGACAAAATAAATCAGTGACCGAATTATTCAGAGTGCAAGGACAGAAGTAGTCAACAGGCCTGATACAGATACCTGCAGCTGCCACTAGAGGGAACTTCGTAAGCTGGCTGCATATGATACATAGAACCATAAAAGGCACAGTATACAACCAAGCTGCAGGAAGCTGGCATGTTATCTTATAAATCTATGTCTATGCAGGGCATTGAGCGCCAACTGTTGGATTGAGTTTTGGACTTAGAGAGCCTGTCACAATTAAAATGCAGTGCACGCAGAATGGTACAGATCAGGAGGTGAGAAGATTGACATAAGGTGAGATTTATCAAAACTGGTGTAAAAGAAAGGTGGCTCAGTTGCCATAAGGAACCAGATTCCACCTTTTTTAATTTTAAACAGTGTAAAAATTCACAAGCCTTCTCCATAGTCTCGTAGTAAATGATTCAGCAAAACTTGTAATTTTTACATTTAACCTTTTGCTGTTTGAGCTCAAATGCTGCCAATCACAGAGCCACATGCCCACTGAATTCAGAAAGAGCAGAGAATGTAATGAATAAAATTACATTTTCTGAATCATTTCCCACAGCGCTATATACCAATCTGCTCGGCTGTTCCAACATGCTGCCTGCAGATTGCACTGCATTTCATAGTAACAGGATCCCTTTAAAACATGGGAATGTATAGATTTACTTTAAAAGGGTTCTCCATGAATTAAGAAAATTAACAAATATTACTTTATTATAAAATATATTCCCAAACACCTTTAGTTATAATGGGCTGTTTTATCTAGGGAGCAATCATGAGGAGAACTAAAATGGCCGCTGTCCTATTAGTCCACACAAAACATGTCCTAAATCACACAGCAGGACAAGTTACTTTACAAAACTAAAGCAAAGAGCTGCCTCATCCTCCTCTCTGCTCTATTGTCAGGGATTACAATACTGAATACAGCTAATAAGATCTTTATCTGAATCTCCGTAGAAATGGAGTTCATGAGGAGACATGAAGTATAGAGAGGAAGGTGGGGATGTGACTAATGAGAAGCAGCTCTTGTATGCAGTCTCCATTACCACAGTCTGTCCTGTCCGTCCTCTGTAATTCATGTCTCCAGCTGAATCGCTGTAGGAATGGAATTCATGAGAAGATCTTATCAGCTGTATACAGGATCATAATCCCTTACAAGCAGAGATGAGGCAGCTTTTTAGGTCTGTGTTGTGAAGTAACATGTCCTGCTGACAGCAGCCATTTTATTTCTCCTAATGATTTCTCCCTAGACAAAACAAGCCATTATGGTTAGTCAAGTGTGTTAGGGAATATATATATAAGTAATAAGTATTTTCATGTTCTTAATTCTCGCAGAACCCCTTTCAGCTGGCCATTCCCACAACTCCCCTAGAAAAAAAAAAAAAGTTTGGCCGAGTATACATTTTAGTTTAAATGGGTGGAGGGAAATTAGCGGCTGCCAGATCTATCTCTACGGGGAGCAAAAGACTGTGCGTGTTAAACTCTATTCACAGCAGGTGTATAGAGAGGGCTTTAGACCAGTCTCAATCCCACATGATTGCTGGCCAGGAAACGGCTTAGTAAATTACATTTGGATTTATTGTGCATTTTGCTGCGGATTTTCCTCCTGTTCATTGCAAAGGGTGACATTTTAGGCATAAATTGACAATCTGCACTGCAGGTCAATTTGTCCTGTGGATTTCTGCAGTGAGTATATGATTGTTAAATTTCAAATACTTTAATCCTACTGTAATATGTTGCAGATTTTCCACCGACAAATGAGTGATAAAAAATACACAGCATATCTGCCACATGTGAACACGCCTTAAGATTTGCCACAGCCATAAGCTGTTTGAGAAGGCACCAGCGCTTACAGTAGCACTGCGGCCTTCTCTCAGCTTTTCCTAGGCCCTCTAACGTTACATTCATTGGTCACATGGCCTAGGCGCAGTTCAGCCTCATTCAAGTGAATGGGGATGAGCTGCAATACCAGGCACAGACACTATACAATGTATGGCGCTGTGCTTGGCGAGCTGAGAGAAGGCTGCAGCACTCACAGGAGCACCAGTGCCTTCTCAAACAGCTGATCGGCGGTCCCAGGTGCCAAACCCCCACTGATTAGATACTGATGACCTATCCAATCAGTATAGAAGAAGTCTTGGAAAACCTTTTAATGGCAAGGTTATAAATTTTGGGAAAGACATTCCTTACAACTGTTATTCTTTCAAAGTGATGTGTGGTTATACGAATTTTTACTAGCAAGTCCACATTTATCAGGCCTGTTGAAAAGCTCTGTCTATCGGTAAATCATTTGTTTCAAATATTAAACAAATTTGCATGCATCATTTAAACTGGTTAGAATTAAAGAAAAGCAGTAACTGGGGAGATGTCAAGAACTGAATGTTAGACCTCACTGCTGATCTGCATCTCTCCATAATACTTTGTGGCTTCTCTTTACCCACAGATGCCAAGGGGCTTTCATGCATTATTAAAATGCTAGATGATGGCTGCTATAATTGTACTTCACATGCAAACAAGACAATCACACAGGGCTTGAACGGGTATGTGAAAATTCACTGTAAATATTCTCCAAATAAATAATTCGGCTGGAAGGACCTTGTAATAATCAAGACTACAGAAATTATTGAAGGTTCCACAATCCGTGAAAACACCTCATAGCAGAGACATCTACTTGCATATTAACCGTTCTGGCACTGGGAAATTTAGCCACATCTCCTTCAAAAAGCAGGAAGCGAAGCCTAATCTGCGATCACATCAGTCATGGCAGCTTTAAGCATAATTTTAAATGCTATGCAACCTAAATTTGCCTATGCGACTGCTAGTGACATTCTTGAACTGTAAAAAATTACATGCGGCACCATAATAGATGACTACTAAATAATAAATGTAAGAATATTGCTTTGTGCAAACTACAGCAATGCTACATAAAATTAAGAAAGCGATGGATTTGTGAATTGCTACCTAGCTGGCACTTTTGCAGCCACATGGGACTGCTGTGATAATCATTTCCAAAATCAATGGATTTGTCTAGTCAAATAGGCATTCTATTAGTAGTCTGCTGTGTGCAGAACAGTTTCAGAAATCCATTTCTTTAAGCGATAAGAATTGGTAGCTGCCCCTCAGTGACTTGGAAAGCCACCCTAATGTTTAACCCAGCTGTGCAGTATGCAAGCAGGAAGAGCCATTAAAAGCAGTATGGCATTAAAGGTTTCCGATTTGTAAAATCAGTTCGAAAAATACTCTATGTAAAAGCAAGTTTTTACATGGAGCATTGCTGCATCAGCCTTATTGTCAAAGGACAGCCATTTTCATGTACAGAAAACCTCACTAACCCCGATATACTGCTCCTCTTCTAGCTCTGCCTGTATGCTGGAAGTCTGATAACCTGTCCTGTTCTCTGCTGCATTATACTTCCTAGCTGACTCAGGCTCCCACCGCCTGCGGTTGGGGCACACCTTGCTTTCTGTTTTGTGCTGCGGAGTTTTCTGTTCCCACTGTGAAACACAGGAGGCCACGGATATACTGCTGCAGGAGTTTGAGCGCCTGTGCAGCTGTAAACGCACAGGGGTAGCAGAGTTGTGGGGAGGCTGAGACACAGGGTTACCAGGGAACTAAAGAAACCAAAGACAGATTAAATCAATATCTGACATGCTAAATGATAGGTCTGTCCTATACACAATATGCCTAATATAGATTATGAGAGAGAGAGAGAGAGAGAGAGAGAGAGAGAGAGAGAGAGAGAGAGAGAGAGAGAGAGAGAGAGAGAGAGAGAGAGAGAGAGAGAGAGAGAGAGAGAGAGAGAGAGAGAGAGAGAGAGAGAGAGATTAGAATACAGTGGTTTTCTGATGATCTGATTGCATGACATGATTCTGTGTGTATTGCAAGAAGTCTCCTTTGTAACCCAAACTAAAGAACCTAGTAAACAAGGCAAATCCTGAACCAAGGAAAAGTATGTTAAAATGTGATTACATACTGCTGGGAAATAAATCCTGAAAATGAAAGCTAAATATGAACTTAATGTATGTACTCTGCTTAACAGGTGGAGGCCCCCACCTAAGTGTGCAGAATGCAGACAGTGTGACAACACGCCCCCCCCCCCCCCCCCCCCCCCTAAAAAGACGTGCTCATAAATCCATCACCACCCAACACCTTATAGACACCATGTGACACATACAGGAACAGGAGAAGGAGAGATGGATCGGATGGGAACCTGCGGCTCTCTGTCCTTCTCTCTAGACGGCCTTTCTGGTCTGTCTCCTTTATTTTCTGTTACAATTGCTTTGAGCTGCTTTAATTTTTCATCTTTCACCCACAGCTTATTTTGCATTTCTATCTGTTTGGCTGCCACACGCCGTTCCTGCAAAAAAAGGAATAAAGACCATACTGAATGATTAGAAAAATATAGACTTTCCTCCAAATACAGGGCCACAAAAGGAGGTCCTAAACTTTCAAGTACAATTTATTAAAACGTATGTTCTGCTAGTTAGATGAACGAACCAAGGAGCAGATATAAAAGACATTGCTCTCCTGCCTGTGCCTGCTCTGCTAAACCTGACATAGCACCTTAATGCCAGGCTTTAGCAAGCGGTGTTGTGCTGCTCCTGCCTGTACAGCTGCAAGGAGAGACTCCGTACTCCCATAAAAATAAGTATTTTTTATATAAAATGCTTTTTGAGGAAAATATATTACCATCCAAAGGTTATTCCATCATGAAATAAAGATTAGTTTTTTAATAATGTAGAATAAGGCTGTATATGTTTAATTTTTTGGGTAAATAAATTCCATTAATCCATTCACAATGTCATGCTCTTCCAGAGGTTTTGGTAAGATTATTAGGCAGTTTCTCTGCCTACAAGATATTATCACAAATGCTTGGTTTACTTTTGCAGTTCTCAAAACTGAATTTGACTCAGCAGAGATCACATGCCTCTTCTTCACAGCAAAAATGTTATAACATGAACTGAGTTGAGAAAAAGACCTTAATCCTAACTACAAACCTATGAATGCAGAATCAACCTAATTAAACTAATATGAAAAGTTGTTATTCTAAAAATCTTCATCTACTTGCAAATTATAAGTTATACCAGCAAGAATGAGTCTTTATGTAGAAAACTATGATTTAAATCAAGCCTTACCGACTAGCGATTTAAATCAAATCCACCCTGTTTAGGATCAATTTAAGAAGGGACACACAAGAATGCGGTCATGTTTTCCTAAACCAGTAAGACACCCTAGTCATGGATAAATTCAAGTCTCTGCATACAGAGTTGAATTAAGACAAATCTGGAAACTCTGCTGCAAGATCTAACGGTACACTAAACTGAAACTCTACAATGTACAAATATATATTCCTCTATATATTAAACAGGTTGCCAACATCAAGGTTAAATTAACAGATACTTACACATTCCTTCTCCCATTTCATGGCATTCTCTGTCACCATGCCCTGCAACCGCGTCTCTAGTCGCCTCTTGTCAGACAACTGACGCTGCAATTTCTGATTCTGCACGTCGAGGTCTTGTTGTAATGTGCGTTTTTCATCTTCGTAGATGTTGGTTGTCTTCTCTAAAATATCAATCTAAGTACATATATAAAAAGTTTACATCAGCCATTAAATCCCCAAAAATATTATAAATGTAAAAGATACAGGCAGCTCAAGAGTGAACTAAATGTCTGCACACTCACTTTGTACTCCAGAGTTTTTACTTTTTTTTCTAGTCGCTCTATTTCTGTTCTCTGAGACCCTATAGTCCTCTCCCTCTCAGTCACTTTCCCTTGGGCTACGTTCTCCTTTGCTGCTACGACACCATTGAAGTCTTGAAGCATGGACCTGAAGGATGTAACTGCAGACAACATAAGTGAGTAGATATACAGGGAAATAGTGTAAACAGATGGTAAGTATACAGAGATCTAGCTCACCACTCTTGTTGAATTCTTCAGCCATCATTTGCCGAATACGTCGCCGTTTCTCAAGGGCGTCAATAAGTCGTGGAAGAGTTTGATCATCATTGGCATCAAGAAGCTCACATGATGGAACAGGAGGGAAGCTTTGAATGAGCATCTCTATTACTGCTTGATCTTCAGGCTCTATGGAAAAATGAAGATTAAACTTTAGAAAAAGCACAAAATGCAGATAGACTACTCCAAGAATAAACTTGCCTCCATTAACTGGACCACCACGATCCTCCAGTCTACGAGTAAGTTCGTCTTTGAATGCTTGGTTCCTGTACCGACGACCTGGAGTGAGGCCACAGATCGGTTTGTCTATAGGTCGAGCAACTTCAACCTCTTGTGTCATCTCCGCAAACCGCATAACTTGCTGAAAAACCACACATTATAAGACATGTAGTAGAAAGCAAAAGGCAACAAAGTCTTTCCAGTTTAGCTACTCTGCTCTCCAAAACTCACCAAACTCTCTTCATGGTCATCAGCTTTGGGATTAACACAAACTATCATTCGAACCTTCCCTTCTCCATCAAAATAATTCTTGAAGAGATGAGTCAACTTGGAATCTCGATAGGGGACCATCTAGGGGTAAAAATGTTGTTATAAAACTAAAAAAAACACTTTAAGATGAAGATTTAATAATCAACAGGTGTAAGCTGCCATAAAATCCAACAACAGTTTCTTCAACTCCATCAATAAAACTGACTTACCTTATTGGTTCCACACATTTGGTTCTCTCGCAGAGCCTCAATACAAGTTCTTAAGGTCATAAGGGATTGGTTTATGTTCCCTAAGGCCATAAATAATATCTTGATTAGTATAAGGCTTCCTTGACTTGAAATGTTCTAAGTTACCCCTATACTATTAAAGAGTTTCGGTCACCTGAAAAATGGGTATTAAGCTGGCTGACATTAGCGATGTGCTAATGTCAGCTGAACATAACTATATTAGTGCCATCTCACTGCCTGCCACCGTTTAGAAAAACAAACTTTTATAATATGCTAATTAGCCTCTAGGAGCAGGGAAGGCGTTGCACCTGCTCCTAGAGGCTCCGTTTGCCCACCTCTTTTTACACCCTTTTTCCTCGTGATTGACAGGGCCAAGGCAGAGTTGCTCTCCGCCGGCCGTGTCTGCAGTGTAAATCTCACACCGTTCAATATTCGGCGCAAGATTTACACTGCAGACCCGGCCGGCGGGAGGAGAGCAGCACTGCTTTGGCCCTGTCAATCAAGAGAAAAAGGGCGTAAAAAAAGAGATGGGCAAACTGAGCCTCTAGGAGCAGGTGCAACGTGTCCCCCCCCCCCCCAGAGGCCAATTAGCATATTATAAAAGTTTGTTTTTCTAAATAACGGATGCAGGCAGGGAGATGGCACTAATATAGTTATGTTCAGCTGACATTAGCACATCGCTGATGTCAGCCAGCTTAATACCCATTTTTCAGGTGACCGAAACCATTAAGTTTCACATTTTCATACTTTACCTGCTTCACGTAGCCTGCTGCCCTCAGCTTTTGTGCGGTTTGTTCTCTCACTCCCAGCCAAATCCACAAGTGAGAGTTGGCTCACTGTTACTTGCTCCTTTTCCTGCAGGACAGTAAATATTTTTTATAAAAAACAGAAAAGTATTGTACAGCACCCCAACAAATGGCTGACCAAGTAACAAATGGTAACAAGAAGTCTGACAACGGGAGCCACTCTTTCCATTGGTAGAACCCCAGCATGTACAACCCCTTTAACTCCATAAGAATGGGCCAATTTTCATTTCCACGTTTTCGTTCCATAACTTTTATTTTTCCATTCACATAGCTGTGCCTGCACATAGCCATTATGTTATCCCTTACTGCTGTACCCCCCAGGATGCACGTTCGATTGTATGTGTGCAGAAAAAAAAACTTGGGGTCAGAGATGGTTGCAAATTAATCAGTGCAGGGACATCTGCGTTCGTATGTATCTGGGTGGTAGGTAGCGAATCCCCATCGCGGTCACAGATCAGTGTATGGGGTACTGTGCACAGGTGCTAGTATCACATGCAGCAAATACAGCATGTTTATTGGGCCAGGGACCTGTATGTAGCTCTGCCACCTTTATCCCCTTATACTTTCACCTGGGGGTTCCACCTGTGCACACCATATAGCCTTTGCTTTGGCGTGTGTATATTTATAAAAGATTTTATAAAACACAAAGTAACAGAATACCATTTTTCTTCACTGGAGTGGAAACACGTTCACATTATCGTTTCCTTTGCAAAAAAAAATTAAAATAATCCACAATTCCAACATGGTGTATTTTTATGGTTTTCATCATGCACTAAAAATGACATGACAACCTTAATCTTGTACAATTAAAGCAATACCAAAGTTCTATAGATAATTTTTTTTCCCTTGGGGCAGCAGAGGGAAATCGAAAGCAAAAAAAAAATTAAAATTCTAAAATCTGCCGTTTTTTTTTTATTATGCTGTTCACAGTGCCAGCTTTTTTTTTTTTTTACAATTTATCAGCGAGTACATTTTCAGACCCAGCGATACCAGTTTTGTTTGTTCACTTTATGTAAAATTGTGAAAGGAGCGATTTCAATGTAAATTTTTGTATTTTTTTTTTACTTTATTAGAACTAATTTTTAGACCCTTTGCTGGACTTGATATGATAGTCTACACCATAGACTGCAATACCATATTATTGCAGTCTATAGGAATTGTATTACTCTATTACAGTACAGTAGTGTTGAGCGAACTTGTGTTTTCAAATTCGGCGTACAAGGTTAGGGTTATCCAAGTAGACAGTTATGGATTCCGCTACCATGGACCATAAGTTATGGACCATGGTAGCGAAATCCATAACAGAATTCTTAGATAACCTGAAATATGTACGCCGAACTTGAAAACACAAGTTTGCACATCCCTAATTACAGGCTCTCTATCGAGCCCAACTACAGGCAGGTCACCTATGGCAGGCCTGGGAGACTTCAAGGCCTCAGGCTCCCCATTACGATCCGAGACATTGAGACTTGGAGTTCGCTGCACTAGACAGCCAGCACCCATCGCATATAAAGCAGTTCATGAAATTAAATTGCCCAAACAAACAAAATAAGACTACCTGCAGAACATGATCTCCATCAGCATCAAGGGGGGCTTGTGCCAACTTTATCATGAATACACTGTGGGAGCGGCTAGACTCTCGGTTTAACTGTGTGTTTGCAATTCTTCTTCTCTTCTGACCTGGAGCAGGAGATGTTTGTTAACTTCCTGTTCATTGTAGGTAACCTCATGAACAAGCATGACTAGAATGTTGAGCCTCCACATTTCACTGTAAATATACTAAATATATCTATTATCTCCATCTTCTGAAAATAAACATTTTCATGGTATGCACAATAAAATTCCCACCTCTCCAGAAGACATCAAATGCCTCTTCAGTTGTTTTAACTTCAACTTCTGTGCACCCTGCAACATACATGTTGTGATTCTGGTCTTCGCGCAAAATTTTAGACTGCGGCGGTCTAAAACAAAGTGAATCAAGAAACAGTTAAATGCGCACGTGGTACTAGAAACCAGGGGGGAAAACTGCTAAGAAAGCTTTATGAGCAAGAGAAGCTACATGCAGGATAATGGAAGACACACACAGATATAACACATGATGGCACAGAAAAATGACGACCACTATGGTCTACAAAACTAGGGAATCAGGCATGGCTGGGCAACAAGGCAAAAGCTATGTAACGTAAACATACATAAACTCTGCATTCTTCCCCGGTGTGTTCCACCTGATGAAGGAATAGCAACAGGTTACAATCTCTTTGTTGCATCACTTCAACTATAGCAAAAAAGGCTAGACAATACTTTAGTGAAACAAAAAAAGGATGACACTCACCAGGGCTTACTGACGCCTAACCTCCCAACAAAAGCTACAAGCAGCACTGACATGACAGACAGCAGTAGTTTAAACAAAACAAATACATATAAAACTTTTCACTAACTTTGGTTTAATTGGGTCAATAGGAACTTCCTCCAGAAGATCATAGATGTAGTTATTGTAGATTTCAATATAGGACACAAAGACGCTGTATACACTGTCTTCATCAATCTCTTCTATTTGGCAGCCATCTTCAATATTTATCATATCCGCAAACTCAGGTTCCGGTTTCTGTCTGCAGAACATTTATATGATTATCGGGGCCAATGTAGCTAGGAAACAACTCGCATACACAGTGTCTGCTCGACGTACCTGCTTAATGGAGTCCTTGGGACTACCTGTGGCTGCGCATCTCTTTTTTGACGCTCCAATAATGCATACACCTCATTTTGCACTTCTATGCCATTTTTATCATCAGTCTTAAAAACCTACAGTGAACAAAATCAGATGGTCAAAAAAAGATTCTCAAAACAGTGATTGCAGGTTCAAGCCCCCTAGGAGGACAAAAAAAAAACTGAAATTTATTTATATTTTTTTTCCACCTCACCACCCAAATGAGGGTGGGGAACGAACAAGAAGTCATTTGCACCCCAATATGATACTAATAAAAATCACAGCTCATCCTGGAGCATTAGAAAAAACAAAACCAAGCCCCCATATGGCAAAAAAAAAAATATATAAATAAGTCAAAATTGGTTAGATCCTGAAGTGGTTAAAAGGGATTCTGTCACCTACTTTGAGCATTTTAGATCACTCATATCACACTATAGCACAGTTGTCCAACATAAAAATAGTACCCTTGTGTCTTTCCCACGTCCACAGGCAAAAAAAAAAAACAAAAAAAAAAACACACTTTATAAAGATATGCAGATTAGGTCCCGCGAGTGCCCAGGCCCCTCTGATATGGCAGCATAACCGCTTCACTTGGAGTCCTCTGGCCTGCCCTCCGCCCCTGGTTTAGAGATCGTGCGAGCGCCAGTCACTGCCGGGCCCGTGCCTCTACCCATAGAGCAGTGCGCATGCGCGGGCCCAGCGCTAGCACAAGATCTATGCCAGAAGAGGATGAATTAAAAAAGGAGCGTGGGCAAGAGGGCTTTAATGGGACCGGTTATGCCACCACATCAGAGTGGGGCCTGGGCACTTGCGGGACCTAACCTGTATATCTTTATAAAGTTTTTGTTTTTTTCAGCTTGTGGACATGTGAAAGGCACAATACAGGTACTATTTTTATGTTGGGCAACTATGCTATAACGTGATACGGAGTGGTGTAAAATGCTCAAAGTAGGTGACAGACTCCCTTTAAACAAATGCATTACATGCTCTCAAACTGAACACAATCGGCGCCAATCTTATCGGGGGAGGGGGACATTGCTAGTCAGTAAAATAATTCTATACAGCTGAAGTACTGACTTACATATCTCTTGGCCTGGAAATCACTAATGCTGTTGAAGATCATGTGAAGACATCGGGGAAGAAGTCCTCCTTGTCCAGGGGACCCAGTCATGGTGTATGTTTTTCCACTTCCAGTCACCCCATATGTGAAAAGGAGTCCTAAAAAAAAAAACAATTGCTTGACTGAAAGCTAAATGATACCCGAATGAGAAAGGGCATAAAGTTAAGCACTTACCATTTTTACCATGAATTAGATCTTCCACCAGAAGCTTAGCAACAGAATTGAAAAGATCTTTTTGTGTCACCTGTGTTCCAAAAACTTGTTTGAAGGAGTATTGGGTCTGTAACAGATCGAGAGAAGAATGAGGGCAGACATATTACTAGCTGCTGCAAATACAGCTTTTTTCACAAATTCAACATCTGTGCATGAAAACGAACACAGGCCAGCCAGAGAAATCCAGGACCCAGCACCTTGGTGCAGACAGAAAATCAACAAGCTATTTCATTTACACAAGTTACAGTCTCACCTCTTTATATTCCCCATTTCTGTTGACTCTGCAGCCATCTGGGGGGTGCAGCTGCACAGTTGTCTCATTGATCACTTCAATGCAGCATTCCTGATCTGAGGGACCGAGTGGCCGAACCCTGCAATAAACCTGGGGAGGTGCAATCACACGATAATGCAGTTATTGGCAACCATCTGTCTCTCATGAGTAGCAGGTAAGCTATAATATTGGCTGGACTCTACTCACTCCCTGCACTCCAGTATTTTGGCTTAAAAAATTAGCAAAATAAGGCCTCATGCACACAACTGTGTCGGTCCAGTCCTCAATAGAGCAGTTCTATCCTTGTCTGTGATAAGGAGAATAGGACATGTTCAATTTTAGGACATGTTCAATTTTTTAGCAGGGCGGCAGAATGGATGTGTGGATGCGGGCAGCACACCATCTGCTGTCCACATCTTTTGCAGCCCCATAGAAGTGAATGGGTCCACATCCGATCTGTAAAAAAATACAGCTCACATGCAGACCCAAACCACGGTCGTGTGCAAGAGGCCTTAGGCGTGTGCTGCCCGTGGCCGTATTGCGGACCCGCAATACACAGGCACTGTTCCGTGGGCATTCCGCATCACGGATGCGGACCCATTCACTTCAATGGGTCCGCAAATCCAGAGATGCGGAACAGAAGCACGGAATGGAACCCTACGGAGTGCTTCTGTGGGGTTTCGTCCTGTACTTCCATTCCGCAAAAAGATAGAACATGTCCTATCTTTTTTGAGGAATGGGCGGATTGCTGACCCATTAAAGTTAATGGGTCCACGATCCACTGCGGCTGCCCCACGGTCGGTGCCCGGCCAGCACACAGCTGTGTGAAAGAGGCATTAGGCCGAGTTCACACGAACGTGTGTGACCCGTGCCCGTGCTGCGGCCCGCAAATTGCAGGCCGCGATGCACGATCACCGGCCGTAGGTCAGCTGCATCGGGTCGTGGACCCATTCACTTTAATGGGTCCGCGATCCGCCCGTTCCGCAACCCCACGGAAGCACTCCGTAGTGCTTCCGAGGGGTCCCGTTCCATGCGGCCGTTCCGCAATTCCGGATTTGCGGACCCATTGAAGTGAATGGGTCCGCATCCGTGATGCGGAATGCACACGGAACTGTGTCCGTGTATTGCTGCCCGCAATTTGCGGGCCACAAATCTCACACGTTCGTGTGAACTAGGCCTTAGTCTGTGACTTAGATTTCAATATTGATAGCCTATTCTCAGAATAGGTCTTCAAATAGCTGATCAGTAGGGTCATTGGGAGTTGGACCCCCACTGATCAGATATTGAAGAGGCTGCAGCCCTCCGGTGAGCATTGCGATCTCCTCACAGCGCCACACATTGGCCATGTGACCGACGAACATGACCGGTGAGCGCTGCGGCCACTCCTAAAAAAACTGACTTTAAAAATTCTCAAGATAAAATCTCCCTCACAGAACTGACTGGTTACGCTCTAAACTGATTTTCTTAAGATAGAAACATTATTAAAGGGGTTGGTCAATTTCTACAAATATTTCCTAGTAGCTTCTGATATATATTTGATATGTCTCGCCATAATTTATGCCCGCCAGACAGCCGAAGGCCTCCAGCCTGTTGGCTTAGTAAACTGCTACATTGATTTGGCCACTGCATCCATAGAAAGCAAGATGGCGGCCGGTGTTATGATTTACCTGCATTACCGTTTTCTGTTCCATCCCTGGCATGCGCTGAACAGAACATGGACATATTCCATTCACGCACAGAAGATTCAACCAAGGATTACGCTGTGTGTGAATGACGTCCTAGCCGCCATCTTGCTCCTTATGGACACAGCAGCTGATGAATGTAGCAGTTTACAGAGACAACAGATGGGGACCAAGGGACCTTCTGCGCAGTGGGGGTAAGTCGTGGAGTAACATACAGATGTATGAAAAAGCTGAGATGGGTCAAGACCTTTAAGAAACTGGTAAAAGTGGACGGCAGGAGGGAGGTTTTGTAAAACTAAAGAAATGATCGGCTGCTACTGTACAAACTTACACCAACTGGTTCCTTCTGTCCAGTGTTAGACGGCTTCTTGGGGGCCGCCCTCCGTGGGGGTTTAGCTCGGCTGCAGATTATAAAAAGAAAAGTGGATATTATAAGTATATAAATCATATAAAGTACACTAGACAGCAGGGTGTACATGACAGGTCCATCACTGTATTCAGGGCTGCCTCCAGCACTGGCTGCAGTCTCCTCACATCTCAATACTGCCATTATAGCAATGTAGCCCATAACTATTACCAGGGGACGGAAGAAAAACGCCCTGGTCTGTCCATATATAACGTCTGAGCCCTTGGCCATATGTTGGGAGATAGGAGGCCTCACTTTTCTGTACAATAACATCTGAAGCTTACATGCAGGGATCGGAGGAGGTTAAAGCGGTGGACCGAAGGAGCCGGAAATGAGCAGGCAAGTATGATCGACTCCACAGACCCGGCAGCTGGACAACCCCTCTAACCATCAGAGAAAGGGAGCACTGAGGATTAGTCACATCCGATGTGGACCTTTATCTCACACACAGCTGAGCCTAGCTAGATGACGGATCAAGCACGGACTATAAGCCTGTCATTTCTGCACAGTCAGTTTTACGCCGCTTTCAAAGTATTTTGCATCACTATCTAGGAGAAGGTCCAAAGCACAGGAGGCGTAAGACTACAGCAACATGTGTCCCATGACAATGTCATCAAACGCAGGCATGCTCAACCTGTGGCCCTCCAGCTGTTGCAAAACTACAACTCTCATCATTCCCAGACAGCCTACAGAAGGGCATGGTGGGCGATGTAGTTTTACAACAGCTGGAGGATCCCTGATCGCTACTGAACACGGCAGTCGCACAAAATCCATCCAAGTCAGATTTTTTTGCGTCTGTTGCGTCGCAGCATGGTATTGAAATACATTACAAGAAATGTCTCCATACCCCTTTTGTGTGGTGTAACACATACCGCCGTACCCTAAACCTTTCCAAATACAGACGAAAAATACTGACCGTGTGAAAGCGGCCGTATGCTGGAAATAAAAGGACAGACTGAGAATTTCTGGACCCTCAGACCGATGAAATGTTAGAATGTCATCCATTTCAGATTCCTTCTCTCCCAGCACAGAAAATGTCTCCATGACTAGAGATGGGAGAGGGGGGTTATTTCCCACCCATAGCCAGCACATTCCTGAGCTATGAGAGTTATCAAAGAAAATACCTAAACTGCCTCAAAAGCAAGACAAGCGACCAGTCTGTGCTTTCCTCCGTCCACCGCTCCCACACCGAGCCACACAGGAATTATTTGCTTTGCACTAAGACAAAAGCCTTGTGTGTTTCTTGGAGAACAAGTCGACTTTAAACCCAAGTCTCCTGGAAATGATCAGCCAAGAGAAGCAGTCAGTTCTACAAGATGATAGCTAGTGCTTCTTCTATCAAATAACCTTCGGGTCCAGCACACAAAAGCAAGTATTCTAGAGGCACATTACCCTAAGTTCACACTTGCGCGTTTTACAGCGCTTTCGAAGGCGCTGTAAAACGCATAACCGATGCAAACCAATGCTTCCCTATGGGACTGGTTCTCATTTTCGCGTTTTACAGCGCGTTCGAACGCGCTGAAAAACACCCGACGCATAAACAAGTTCTTGAGCTTCTTTGGGGCGTTTTGTCGCGCGTTTGGAGCCATAGGACACTGCTGTCAAGCGCGTAATACGCGCGTTGACTATGGAAAAAACGCGAACAAAAACGCCCGTTAAGCGCGCATATCAAATACGCTCAGGTCTGAACCTAGTGTTAAAGTGGACCTTTCACTAGAATAAAACATCTAAACTGACTATACAGACATGTAGAGCGGCACCCAGGGATCCCCCTGCACTTACTGTTATCCCCGGGCGCCGCTCCGTTCTCCCGGTATAGGCTCCGGTATCTTCACATGTTAGGCTCCACCCAGTGGAACCTGCCGGCGTCTCCTTCTACCATGCTGTAGCGCTGGCCAATCACAGCGCTCAGCTCATAGCCTGAGAGAAAAAAAAAGCCTCTCAGGCTATGAGCTGAGCGCTGTGATTGGCCAGCGCTACAGCATGGGAGAATGAGAAGCCAGCAGGTTCCCCTGGGTGGAGCCTAACATGTGAAGATACCGGAGGCTATAACCGGAGCGGCGCCCAGGTATAACAGTAAGTGCAGAGGGATCCCTGGGTGCCGCTCTCCATGTCTGTATAGTTAGTTTAGATGTTTTATTCAAGTGAAAGGTCCTCTTTAAGGCTACTTTCACACTAGCGTTTTTTGCGTATCCGTCATGGATCTGCAAAAACGCTTCCGTTACAATAATACAACCGCATGAACGGATCCGGTTGTATTATGTCTTCTATAGCCATGACGGTCTTGAACACCACTGAAAGTCAATTGGGGACAGATCCGTTTTCTATTGTGTCAGAGAAAATGGATCCGTCCCCATTGACTTGCATTGTGTGCCAGGACGGAGCCGTCTTGCTCTGCACCACATTGCGGACAGAAAAACACTGCTTGCATGCCGCTTCGTTCAGTTTTGTCCCCATTGACAATAAATGGGGACAAAACTGAAGCGTTTTCTTTCACTATTGAGATCCTATGACGGATCTCAATAGCGGAGGTGAAAACGCTAGTGTGAAAGTAGCCTAATACGCACCAAGGAGCAGCTTCCTGACAACCGGCTGCTCGTTCAGTGAAGGTGACTGCTGCATTTACATGCAGTGATCTCCTCCACAGTATGGGGAGAAGCAAACACTAATGCCATTGCTCGCTCTCCTACAGAATCATTATTTGCCAGCAGCAGGTCGTGATTAGACAGCACAATCTGCCGATGACCAATTATTTTTTTAACCTACTTAAAAATTGCGTCTGCACCAAAGATCACTTCACCCGATGAACGAACGAAGTGCCAAAGTGAAACATTTGCCAACTGAACAGTTCACACAAACTATAACATAGGGAATACAGGTATCTGAATGTGGGATACTGCCAACTGCATCACCCATCCAAAAACACAAACCCATCGGCCCAAAATACACATTCATGACAAGCCAATGTTCTCAAAACTGAAGAGGACAAGCGTTTCTCCAAGAGGATATGACAGCAGCTAAAAGTCGCCTGGAAGGAGCTAACTGTATATTTTTCAATGTGATCTGTTCATATATTAACCACCTCAGCCCCCAGTGCTTAAACACCCTGAAAGACCAGGCCACTTTTTACACTTCTGACCTACACTACTTTCACCGTTTATTGCTCGGTCATGCAACTTACCACCCAAATGAATTTTACCTCCTTTTCTTCTCACTAATAGAGCTTTCATTTGGTGGTATTTCATTGCTGCTGACATTTTTACTTATTTTGTTATTAATCGAAATTTAACGATTTTTTTTGCAAAAAAAATGACATTTTTCACTTTCAGTTGTGAAATTTTGCAAAAAAAACGAGATCCATATTACATTTTTCTCTAAATTTATTGTTCTACATGTCTTTGATAAAAAAAAAAATGTTTAGGTAAAAAAATAAAAAATGGTTTGGGTAAAAGTTATAGCGTTTACAAACTATGGTACAAAAATGTGAATTTCCGCTTTTTGAAGCAGCTCTGACTTTCTGAGCACCTGTCATGTTTCCTGAGGTTCTACAATGGCCAGACAGTACAAACACCCCACAAATGACCCCATTTCGGAAAGTAGACACCCTAAGGTATTTGCTGATGGGCATAGTGAGTTCATAGAACTTTTTATTTTTTGTCACAAGTTAGCAGAAAATGATGATTTCTTTTTTTCTTACAAAGTCTCATATTCCACTAACTTGTGACAAAAAATAGAAAACTTCCATGAAGTCACTATGCCCATCAGCGAATACCTTGGGGTGTCTTCTTTCCAAAATGGGGTCACTTGTGGGGTAGTTATACTGCCCTGGCATTCTAGGGGCCCAAATGTGTGGTAAGTAGTTTGAAATCAAAATGTGTAAAAAATGACCGGTGAAATCCGAAAGGTGCTCTTTGGAATATGGGCCCTTTTGCCCACCTAGGTTGCAAAAAAGTGCCACACATGTGGTATCGCCGTACTCAGGAGAAGTTGGGGAATGGGTTTTGGGGTGTCATTTTACATATACCCATGCTGGGTGAGATAAATATCTTGGTCAAATGCCAACTTTGTATAAAAAAAAAAAAAAAAAAAAAAAAAAATGGGAAAAGTTGTCTTTTGCCAAGATATTTCTCTCACCCAGCATGGGTATATGTAAAATGACACCCCAAAACACATTCCCCAACTTCTCCTGAGGACGGAGATACCACATGTGTGACACTTTTTTGCAGCCTAGGTGGGCAAAGGGGCCCATATTCCAAAGAGCACCTTTCGGATTTCACTGGTCATTTTTTACACATTTTGATTTCAAACTCTTACCACACATTTGGGCCCCTAGAATGCCAGGGCAGTATAACTACCCCACAAGTGACCCCATTTTGGAAAGAAGACACCCCCAGGTATTTCGTGATGGGCATAGTGAGTTCATGGAAGTTTTTATTTTTTGTCACAAGTTAGTGGAATATGAGACTTTGTAAGGAAAAAAATAAAATAAATCATTTTCCGCTAACTTGTGACAAAAAATATAAAATTCTAGGAACTCGCCATGCCCCTCACGGAATACCTTGGGGTGTCTTCTTTCCAAAATGGGGTCACTTGTGGGGTAGTTATACTGCCCTGGCATTTTCCAGGGGCCCTAATGTGTGGTAAGTAGGTAAATGACCTGTGAAATCCGAAAGGTGCTCTTTGGAATGTGGGCCCCTTTGCCCACCTAGGCTGCAAAAAAGTGTCACACATGTGGTATCGCCGTATTCAGGAGAAGTTGGGCAATGTGTTTTGGGGTGTCTTTTTACATATACTCATGCTGGGTGAGAGAAATATCTCGGCAAAAGACAACTTTTCCCATTTTTTTATACAAAGTTGGCATTTGACCAAGATATTTATCTCACCCAGCATGGGTATATGTAAAATGACACCCCAAAACACATTCCCCAACTTCTCCTGAGTACGGGGATACCAGATGTGTGACACTTTTTTGCAGCCTAGATGCGCAAAGGGGCCCACATTCCTTTTATGAGGGCATTTTCCGAAATGGGGTCACATGTGGGGTATTTATACTGCCCTGGCATTCTAGGGGCCCTAAAGCGTGAGAAGAAGTCTGGAATATAAATGTCTAAAAATTTTTACGCATTTGGATTCCGTGAGGGGTATGGTGAGTTCATGTGAGATTTTATTTTTTGACACAAGTTAGTGGAATATGAGACTTTGTAAGGAAAAAATAATAATTTCCGCTAACTTGGGCCAAAAAAATGTCTGAATGGAGCCTTACAGAGGGGTGATCAGGGAGTCTATATGGGGTGATCACCACCGTCATTGATCACGCCCCTGTAAGGCTCCATTCAGATGTCCGTATGTGTTTTGCGGATCCGATCCATGTATCCGTAAAAATCATGCGGACATCTGAATGGAGCTTTACAGGGGGGTGATCAATGACAGGGGGGTGATCAGGGAGTCTATATGGGGTGATCACCACCGTCATTGATCACGCCCCTGTAAGGCTCCATTCAGACGTCCGTATGCGTTTTGCGGATCCGATCCATCTATCAGTGGATCCGTAAAAATCATGCGGACGTCTGAATGGAGCTTTACAGGGGGGTGATCAGGGAGTCTATATGGGGTGATCAGGGGCTAATAAGTGACGGGGGGGGGGGGGGGGGGGGGGGGGGTGTAGTGTAGTGGTGTTTGGTGCTACTTTACTGAGCTACCCGTGTCCTCTGGTGGTCGATCCAAACAAAGGGGACCACCAGAGGACCAGGTAGCAGGTATATTAGACGCTGTTATCAAAACAGCGTCTAATATACCTGTTAGGGGTTAAAAAAAATCACATCTCGCTTACCTTCCGATCCTGTGAGCGCGCGTTCACAGGAAATCTCGCGTCTCGCGAGATGACGCGTAGATGCGTGACTGTGCGCAGGGCTGCCGCCTCCGGAACGCGATCCTGCGTTAGGCGGTCCGGAGGCGGTTAATACATATATGAAAAAAAACTACAGACAGCAAAATAGGCAGCAGAGGAGAGTAAGGGTCTATCAGCCCGATCATACATAAGAGGTATGCATCCATACAAAGTACACGTCTGTATGGAATAGTGCAGGAGACTGAGCCATCGACACTGGAAACAATGTAAATTCTATCTTAGGCCTTGTGCACACAACGATATTTTTCATTCCGTATTTTTTGCGGATACGTATTTTGTGGATGGCAAAACACATACGATCATGTGAATGTAGCTTAAGGCTACTTTCACACTAGCGTTTTTGCAGATCCGTCATGGATCTGCAATAACGCTTCCGTTACAATTAGAGCTGCAACGAATACTCGACTAAATAGAGGAATTACACACAAAAAAAGTCATCGATGCAATTTTTTTGCATTGAGGATTCGTTTGTGTCACGTGACCACGGAGCGGGCGTAAAGCACTTGCTATTACTCCCGCTCTGTGGTCTCCCGCTGCACTTGGAATACTCACCTTTCCAGCAGGGGGCCTCCGGACACTCCACAGCACGTCCATGGTCGCACGCTGCACTGTCCTCCTGACGTACGCACACCAGACGCAAAGCAGCCCGGAACGATGGAGTGTCGGCGGCGCCCCTGCTGGAAAGGAAGTTGGTGCGACCAATGAAGCTGTGCACTCTGGGTGTCAGGAGGAGCGGGGGAACGAAGGCTGTTGGGGGACTAATGGTAGGGGTCTAATGAGTTTTTATAAAGGAAAACAGTCTATTAATTAAATTTTTTCTTATTAGAATACTCGATTAATCGTAAAAAATAATTGATAGAATACTTGATTTCTAAAATAAATCATTTACTGCAGCTCTAGTTACAATAATACAACCGCATGTATCCGTCATGAACGGATCTGGTTGTATTTTGTCTTCTACAGCCATGACGGAGCCGTGTTGTATCAGAGAAAACTCAGTTTCGTCAGGCAGCGTTTTGGTGTCCGCCTCCAGAGCGGAATGGAGACTGATCGGAGACAAACTGATGCATTCTGAGCGGATCCTTTTCCATTCAGAATGCATTAGGGCAAAACTGATCCGTTTTGGACCGATTGTAAGAGCCCTGAACGGATCTCACAAACGGAAAGCCAAAACGCCAGTGTGAAAGTAGCCTTAGGGCTCTTTCACGCTTGCGTTGTTGTGTTCCGGTTGTTGAGTTCCGTCGTCGGGGCTCTATGCCGGAAGAATCCTGATCAGGATTATCCTAATGCATTCTGAATGGAGAGAAATCCGTTCAGGATGCATCAGGATGCCTTCAGTTCCGGAACGGAACGTTTTTTGGCCGGAGAAAATACTGCAGCATGCTGCGCTTTTTGCTCCGGCCAAAAATCCTGAACACTTGCCGCAAGGCCGGATCCGGAATTAATGCCCATTGAAAGGCATTAATCCGGATCCGGTCTTAAGCTAAACGTCGTTTCGGCGCATTACCGGATCCAACGTTTAGCTTTTTCTGAATGGTTACCATGGCTGCCGGGACGCTAAAGTCCTGTTTGCCATGGTAAAGTGTAGTGGGGAGCAGTATACTTACCGTCCGTGCGGCTCCCGGGGCGCTCCAGAGTGACGTCAGGGCGCCCCACGCGCATGGGTGACGTGCTCGCATGGATCACGTCATCCATGCGCATGGGGCGCCCTGACGTCATTCTGGAGCGCCCGGGGAGCCGCACGGACTGTAAGTATACTGCTCCCCACTACTACTATGGCAGCCAGGACTTTAATAGCGTCCTGGCTGCCATAGTAACACGGATCCGTCTTCAAATGCTTTCAGTTCACTTGCGGTGTTACGGATCCGGCGGGCACCTCCGGCAAATGGAGTACACGACGGATCCGAACAACGCAAGTGTGAAAGAGGCCTTAGACATGACAGGAAGGTCAGACTACACATGGAGTGTTTGTAGTCTGTATCCATGGAGATATCTGCATAAAAGAGGAAGGCAACTTTACATCATGTGTAAAATTGTCTTATGTATTTTAGATGTATTTGAGCCATTTTAACAAACGCTGGCAGAGCAGGACGTAGCCTGTAATACACAAGAGCCATTGAACAATGAACACTACACAGAGAAACCGGAAAATAAGAAAGGAAAACACATTGGTGCAGTCACCAGAATGAGGAAGTGCATTTCAAAGGACTACTTTGGAATAGAAAAAAAGATTTGGTGAGCGATGCATACGGCTAATATACACTGACTGTCAGAAGGGATCCTCATTAGGTGCCAGGGGCATTCCCATCTCAGACTGATGGCATCCCTGTCAGATAGGTACGCTCTCCATTCACTGCTATGGTGGTTCTGACAATATCCAGGCTGGCACACTCAACTATTTTTTAGAGGTCACAGTCGAGAGCGCTTGAACATGCATGGCCGTCTCTCCATTCACCACTACAGGACTAGCGGCATGCACGGAGAAAGGAACAGGTCAGCAAACCTTACTGACTTTGATGGCATAACCTAATTATATACCATCAACATCTCAGATGGATAACTCTTTAAAGCACGGGTGTCAAACACAAGGCCCGCGGGCCGAATCCGGCCCGCCAGACCTCGTCAAGTGGCCCGCGCAGCCGCCGCCGGCCTTCACCTTTATTTCTCGCTTTTTGCAGGCAGGCCGGGCGGGAGGCAGCGTAACTCCCTGATGTCACGTGCCTGCACCGCCTCCTTTATGAATGAAGCAGGCGGCGCAGGCAAGTGACGTCAGTGAGTGACGCGCCGGCCGCCCGTCCTGACTGCCGGCATTATACACAAGCAATTAGGATAGGGGGGGGGGTTTACACAGAATCTGTGGATGGCACAGTTATGGGGTGGGGGGTCTGTGGATCCCCCATATGTAACAGTGTCCGTCAGCCACGGATCCCCCCATATGTAACAGTGTCCGTCAGCCACGGATCCCCCCATATGTAACAGTGTCCGTCAGCCACGGATCCCCCCATATGTAACAGTGTCCGTCAGCCACGGATCCCCCCATATGTAACAGTGTCCGTCAGCCACGGATCCCCCCATATGTAACAGTGTCCGTCAGCCACGGATCCCCCCATATGTAACAGTGTCCGTCAGCCACGGATCCCCCCATATGTTACAGTGTCCGTCAGCCACGGATCCCCCCATATGTTACAGTGTCCGACAGCCACGGATCCCCCCATATGTTACAGTGTCCGACAGCCACGGATCCCCCCATATGTAACAGTGTCCGACAGCCACGGATCCCCCCCATAACAGTGTCCGTCATCCACAGATCCCCCCCATAACAGTGTCCGTCATCCACAGATCCCCCCCATAACAGTGTCCGTCATCCACAGATCCCCCCCATAACAGTGTCCGTCATCCACAGATGTTTTAAAAAATATATAAATTACTGTCTGTTAACAAAAATCATTTTTCAATAAATTGTACAATAATTGTACATTTGAATATCTACTTGCCATTATTCTGACTATGTTTCTGCTTTCAGAGCTAGTTATTACTTACATTATTACAAAAAACAGTAATAATTGAATGCAGTGACAATAATTTATGATAATAAAGAGTGGACACATAGTCCTACAGATACAACCTGCCCTTTGAGGGTGACCAAACTGCTGATGCGGCCCCCGATGAATTTGACACCCCTGCTGTAAAGGGACAGGATCCAGCGAACCGAAACCTGTTTTTTCAGGATCCGGTGATATACTGGATCCGTCTCATCCAGAACAGATCCGGTATTTCATTTTCTTTAAAGATCAAAAGGGAAAATAGCTCCTCCTATGTCCCGGCGCATGCGCAGACCAGATCCGGCAACGCAGCAATTTCTGCGACACTTGGTACCGGATCCGGCATTAATACATCTCTATGGAAACTAATGCTGGATCCAGCAAGTGCGATAGTGTTCCAGGATTTTGTCCGGAAAAAAATACCACAGCACGCTGCGATATTTTATCCGGTCAAATACCGTACAAGGGACGGAACAGAAGACGTCCTGATTTATACTGAACGGATTGCTTTCCATTCAGAATGGATTGGGACAAAACTGATGCGTTTTTTTCCGCTGTCGAGACCCTTTACCGGATTTTAATACCGGAAAAGAATAACACTAGTGTGACAGCACCCCAATAATAGTTTTTGAACAAGAAGGTCCATGACAAAAGGTAATAAAGTAAATCCCCTGTATTACACCGTCTCCTCAGACACTGTACACACCTGGCTATAACCTGCACTGAGCGCAGTATTCATGACCGCACCTCAGAGGTTCCAGGGGGCAGCCAGGATAGAACCCCTGGAGTACATCCCTGCCTATAACGAAAACTTACGATGGCGGCGCCCTCCACCACAGTACTTACGCGGGTTTCATCATGTCTGCAGCCGGTCGTCGCTGCTCCGGTAACGCGGGTTCTTAGAGGCCGGATACTACAGAACAGATTACACGGTTTCGGTCACTCAAACACAGCTGTAGTGTTTCCGCTTCCCGCGTTTTGTATTTTTTAAATTTAGCCAATCACAGCGCAGAGTGACGTCATTCCGTGCTCTGCAACAGAGCGCGTTCTGAGTGGCTAGACAAGCCGAAGGGAGCAGTTAGGTAAGAGCGCCACCTGGTGGCAAAGGGATAAATTGCAGCATTAGTGATTTGTCAAAAAGATGAGCAGAATGGATGTCTGTCCACCCTGCAGAAAGAAAAAGAATCCAGGAGAAGAATCAGCACGTTTTTATTAACAGTGGATTAGTTCCACACAGATTGGCTCCATTCAGTGGGGCTAATCTTCATGGGGATCTGCAGGCATATCTAGGGTGGCAACTTCCAGAGCCTCAAAAAGAAGGACATGGTGCCGGGAACAGTGGCGCACAGTAATGCCCAGGTTATACCATTAATATACAAGAAGATGTATAACTTATACCAACTGTACATATATAATTACATACAGGAGATACCCAGGTTATACCAGCATGGTCACTATATACAAGAAGATGTATAAGTTATAAATCTTCAATGGACCATGCTGGTATAACCTGGGCACCTCCTGTTTATAATTATATATGTACAGCTGGTATAAGTTATACATCTTCTTGTTGATAGTGATATGGAGCATGCTGGTATACCCTGGGCATCTCCTGTATATAATTACATGTACAGCTGGTATCAGTTATACATCTTCTTGTATATAGTGATATGGAGCATGCTGGTATAACCTGGGCATCTCCTGTATATAATTATATATGTACAGCTGGTATCAGTTATACACTGTATAACTGATACCAACTGTACATATATAATTATATACAGGAGATGCCCAGGTTATATCACCATGGTCCATTAAAGATTTATAACTTAGGGTACTTTCACACTAGCGTTAAAGTTTTCCGGTATTGAGTTCCGTCATAGGGGCTCAATACCAGAAAAAAACGCATCAGTTTTGCATCATGATGTCTTCCGTTCCGTCCTTTTACTGTATTTGGCCAGAGAAAATAAGCGGTATTTTCTCCAGCCCAAATTCCGGAACGGCATTAATTTCCATTAAAATGTATTAATGCCGGATCCGGTACCAAGTGTTCAGGAAATTCCCGCATTGACGGATCCAGTTTTCCGGTCTGCGCATGCACAGACCTTTAAAAAATGTAAAAAAAATTAATACCGGATCTGTTTTTCCGGATGACATCGGACAGATGGATCCGGTATTTCAATGCATGTGTCATCCGGATCCGTAAACAAATGGTATCAGTTTGCATACGGATTTCTGTATCCGGCAGGCAGTTCCGGCAACGGAACTGCCTGTCGGAATCCAACATCGCAAGTGTGAAATTACCCTTATAGTTATATCCATATGATGCCCAGGTTATTTCAGCTTAGTCCATATATAATTTATACTCAGATATATAGTCCTGTAAGTACCTGGGGCAGTGGGATCTGTGTGAACCTTGTGCCTAGTGGGCTGAGTGCTGATTCTGCTGGCTCTTCAAGCACTGGACGGCCTGGACCAGCGTGGAATCGTGGATGGCAGGCAGTGCCAGTGAGCATTGATCAGAGTGGCACCCGCACTCCGCAGCCACTCCCGCCTGAACTAAAGGAACACGTCGGACGTGCCACGCACGCAGAAGCGCTAATGACGTTGTGAAGTCATGTCATACTGCGCACTGTGCAGTCCGGACATGCTGCCAGGCCCTGTTGCCAGTGATGGGGATACGTAAAGCCATCCTGACCCTTGCCAACTGCCATCACTCGTGTAACCACACAAAAAGGAGGACTTCTGGCCGTCTGTCCTGGCCTCGCGCCAGACAGAGGACTAGGAGCCTGAAAACCGGACTGTCCGGCCTAAAACCGGACTTTTGGCCAGCCTAGGCATATCAGAGGCACCTCCAAAGCAAAAGCCCTAGGTTCAGCCAAATTCCTGCCCCAGTACTTTTTGTAGTTACCATAGGCAATTCTGTGTAATGTGGAAAGTTTGTGACTTTTAGAAACAACTCCTGGTTTGACCTCGCATTGTCTTCTTATGTGAGTGCTGTGCCATCATCCATCCGCGCATGTGCGACGCACCACAACGGCCAGGGGTTAAAGTAAATGTTTTTCGTGACGCGAGTTGCAGTGCAGCAACAAGGGCACAGGGACCCTTTTTAGTGATACTGTGGTAGATGGTACCCAGGTGTAGGAATGCCAGAGTGGTGTAGGGTAGCGTATAATGTCCCTTAATGTTTTGTGCACGTGTCACGGTTCTCCTACCTGGGTACGCTGGATCCCAGGTGTTGTCGTCTGAAGCAGAGCAAATAGGATAAATAATTGAGGGATTTGAAGAAATAAATTGAGTCCAGACCTTGTAATGAAGTTTAATAACAGCTTTACTTAAATAAACGTTTCACCAACAGTTTCAGGCTTTGTCTTGGTTCCCAGCAGGCTTTAGCATTAACTCTGGCAGGCAAACAAACTCAACTCTTCTATTTCTCCCTGTCTCTGCTGTGCTGACAGGCTGACTGAATAACTTTGCTTTAGCTGTATGCTGCAACGTCTTTCTTTGTAGTCTGACTCTAGCTTAATCCAGGGATGTGGCCTCCACATCCAGCAGAGCTGAAGGTGCTCAAGCTAGCTTGGGCAAAGCACATCCAGCAGGGACGTGTACCTGCTGCACACCCTCCCTTGAAAGGGGGTAAGCTGAACTGACTTCTAACTAACTAGTCCCTCCCCTCCTTAGAGAGAGGGTTAGAATGGAAAGAAGGGTTCCATTCTCTATAAATGCAGCGCTGCCATGCTTGCTGCCACCTACTGGTGAACCAGGTGAATTACACTTTTACATAACAGTTACCAACATTAGAAATGCACATTGTAAAGGATCTGGAATAAATACACCGATGGCATGATATTAGCCCATTAGAGATAGTAGCAGGGTGCAGAGGTGGTAATGCCACTCTGGGGCATTACATTCCTCCTTACTTAAAACCCAAACCGCCCTTGGCTTGTGCTTAGGAGGTGCTCTAAGAGTACCAAGTACCAGCAGACTATTACACACATATATAGACGTAGACACAGCTACCAATAGATTCCTGCCTGTATGAGTAGGGTGTCTAACCACGGTTTTCCCTCTCGCAGTGAACCAAACAAATACTGCACAAAGTGCTCAAATACTCCACGACCTGGCCACAGTCGTTTGTGGAGCGTGGGGGTGTCATGTACTGTAATCCCTCCACGATGCTATGAGACGCCCTGTATTTTCTTCCTAGCACCAAGGTCTAATCATGCTTGACGCTTCGTCGCCTTGATGTCTGACGGGGTAGCTATAAAATTTTCCTTGGCTTGGCAATGCACAAGGCCTAAGGGCATACACAAATTAGGAGGAGGAGACAGTGCTCTCCCATACCTCCAGGAGGACTAATCCCTCCAAACACATATTAGCAGCGGGTCACCCTTGACGTTAGATCTACTTGTGACTTACCACTTGGTACCCCTGTGTAGCAATTATACAGGGTGGGCCATTTATATGGATACACCTTAATAAAATGGGAATGGTTGGTGATATTAACTTCCTGTTTGTGGCACATTAGTATATGTGAGGGGGGAAAGTTTTCAAGAGGGGTGGTGACCATGGCGGCCATTTTGAAGTCGGCCATTTTGAATCCAACTTTTGTTTTTTCAATAGGAAGAGGGTCATTTGACACATCAAACTTATTGGGAATTTCACAAGAAAAACAATGGTGCTTGATTTTAACGTAACTTTATTCTTTCATGAGTTATTTACAAGTTTCTGACCACTTATAAAATGTGTTCAATGTGCTGCCCATTGTGTTGGATTGTCAATGCAACCCTCTTCTCCCACTCTTCACACACTGATAGCAACACCGCAGGAGAAATGCTAGCACAGGCTTTTAGTATCCGTAGTTTCAGGTGCTGCACATCTCGTATCTTCACAGCATAGACGATTGCCTTCAGATGATACGAGATGTGCAGCACCTGAAACTACGGATACTGGAAGCCTGTGCTAGCATTTCTCCTGCGGTGTTGCTATCAGTGTGTGAAGAGTGGGAGAAGGGGGTTGCATTGACAATTTAACACAATGGGCAGCACATTGAACACATTTTGTAAGTAGTCAGAAACTTGTAAATAACTCATGAAAGAATAAAGTTACATTAAAACCAAACACACCATTGTTTTTCTTGTGAAATTCCCAATAAGTTTGATGTGTCAAATGACCCTCTTCCTATTGAAAAAACAAAAGTTGGATTCAAAATGGCCGACTTCAAAATGGCCGCCATGGTCACCACCCCTCTTGAAAAGTTTTCCCCCTCACATATACTAATGTGCCACAAACAGGAAGTTAATATCACCAACCATTCCCATTTTATTAAGGTGTATCCATATAAATGGCCCACCCTGTACAATACAGTATAATACCTAGGCTATCTAGCTAACACAAGGCAAAATAAGAACCATTAGTATTTAACGTCCTCAGAGGCAGTTGTCACAAGTAATGGGGAGGGGATAACACCAAATGACACATAGAAGGAATAGGCCGAAGTCTAGGCCTCAAAGCTAAGGGAGAGGGATGGTGACCTCCTAGGAATCCCTAGACCTCACCCTGACTCCTGCCAGTATGAGTAGACCCTGAAGGTGGAAATACTCATACACTGGAACCTAGGCCCTGGCGACCCTGGAAGGCCCTAGGAATGGTGGCAGAGAAAAAGACTACTGTTTCCTTCCCAGATGAAGGAACCAACATCTCCCTGAGGCCTAGACAACACCACACACAAGCGAACAACAAAATGCAAGAGAAAATGCACTTAGCTTAAAGCAGAATGGAGGAGCAGGAGATCCAGAGGAATAACACACCAGCTCATCCAACTCCAGCAGTAAATATCAACCGCAAGGTAAGAAGTCAGAACTATATAGGGCCTCAGTAATGACTGCAAGCTGCACCTGACAAGTGTTCTGGTCATTACTAGGGTTGAGCGAACCCGGACTGTAAAGTTTGGGTTCGTACCGAACTTTAGGATTTTTGGACCCCGGACCTGAACCCGGACTGGATTGCCGGGATACCGGGAAATTTCCCGTTAGGCCGGCAGGCCTGAGTGCCGCAAGGCCGCGGCCCTGGTGACAAGTGGGGGCGGCCGGCGGCAGGGCACAGCAGGAGATGAGCGCTTCCATTGTGGAAGCGCTCATCTCCATAGTCATCTGTATCGCCGTCCTCAGGACGGCGATACAGATGTCTATGCTACGGCAGGGGAGGGAGAGGTGTGTCCCCTCCTGTTCGTCTGATAGGCTGCCAGAGGCCTCATGACGTCATCGCGCCGCCTGAGCCGTATAGCGAGGGACACAGGCCGGAAGAGGCCTGCATCGCATCGCTGGAGGTAAGTGTTTTTTTTTTTAATTTTTTATATAGGTACAATACTGGATCATGATGGGGGGGCTACTGGAACATGATAAGGGGGGGCTACTGGCACATAAGGACGACTACTGGCACATGATGGGGGGGCTACTAGCACATGATGGGGGGGCTACTGGCACATGATAAGGGGGGCTACTGGCACATAAGGGGGGCTGCTGGCACATGATAAGGGGGCTACTGGCACATAAGGGGAGCTACTGCCACATGATAAGGGGCGGCTACTCTCACATAAGGGGGCTACTGGAACATGATAAGGGGGGCTACTGGCACATAAGGACGACTACTGGCACATGATGGGGCTACTGGCACATGATTGGGGGGCTACTGGCACATGATAGGAGGGCTACTGGCACATAAGGGGGGCTGCTGGCACATGGGGGTGCTATTGGTACATGATAAGGGGCGGCTACTGGCACATAAGGGGGCTACTGGAACATGATAAGGGGGGCTACTGGCACATAAGGGGGCTACTGGAACATGATAAGGGGGGCTACTGGCACATAAGGACGACTACTGGCACATAAGGCGGGCTACTGGCACATGATGGGGGCTGCTGGCACATGGGGGGCTATTGGCACATGATAAGGGGGCTACTGGCACATAAGGGGGCTATTGGCACATGATATTGGGGCTATTGGCACATAAGGGGGGCTACTGGCACATAAGGGGGGCTGCTGGCACATGGGGGGGCTATTGGCACATGATAAGGGGCTACTGGCACATGATAAGGGGCGGCTAATGGCACATGAGGGTGGCTACTGGCACATGAGGGGGACTACTGGCACATAAGGGGCTACTGGCACATAATAAGGGGGGGCTACTGGCACATGATAGGGGGGGCACTCTGGCTACTGGCACATGATATGGGGGGGCTCTGGCTGCTGGCACATGATGGTGGGGGGGCTCTTATTACTGGCACATGATTGGGGGGCATCTATGGGGGCACATCTTACTGGCACATGATTGGGAGGCATCTATTGGTGCACTTATTACTGGCAGATTATTGGGTGGCACTATAGGGGCATCTACTGAGGCTAAAAAGAAGGGGTATTTTTATATGGGGGGGGCTCTGTATAGGGGCATTTTATACTGGGACACATTATGGTGGGTACTATGGGGAAGGGGGGGAGGAGCACTATGGGGTCATCTACGGGGGCACTGAAAAGGGGTATTTTATATTGGCACATTATGAGAACATTAGCTCAACTGGGGGCATTACAAAGGGGTATGTTTTGCACATTATAAGGAGAATTATTTCTACTGGGGGGGCATTATGGTGGGCTTTATTACTCCCCCATGGTATGACCCCCTAGTAGCAGCACCAGCCTCTCCCTGCTCTGCTATCCCTCTGCCCCTCCTCCAAATCCTTATTATGAAATCTTTCTCATTAGGATAAAGCACAACATCAGCTCCACCGAGCCCCCGGCCAAACTGTTGAAGTGGTGTCCGAGATCCCCAAGGGCCAAGCCAAGAAATTGTAAGTTTTCATGTGAAATATGTTTGTTTGTAGTTGATCTTTATTATCTATTTTACATTGCAGATTTTTTATTTTTTTTTGCAGCATATGGGTGAGATTTTATAAATATTTTTATTATTTGGTCGAAAGGCTCATTGGGGGAGGGGGATTGTAACAGGACTGCCTTAGAATATCTAAAATTGCTGGTCAAGTAAAATGTTGCATGCAACAATCATTAAATAGGTGGCCAACAAAAAAGGGGCGGGTCAAAGGGCGTGGTAAAACACTGTCTGAGCATGCTGAGGGTTGTAGTTTTGCAACAGTTGGAGGCATCCTGGTTGGGAAAACACTGTGATAATATGAACAATGGGTGTTCTACAAAAGAGCTATCGTGGGGCAAAGTTCATATTCGCGTTTACACACGTGTTTTAAAATGAATGCTTTCTCCAAGTAAATAATGACGCAATTCTGTGGGGCTGGTATGCAACTTTTTTATCCCCAGTCCGGCCCTGGCTGCAGAGCAGCCAATCAACAAGCGGTTAACTGTCTGACCTTAGAAGCCATCACAGCCATGCCTACTAATGGCATGGCTGTGATTGGCCAGAGCAGCATGTGACCCAGGCCAGGCTCCATATAAGCTTGAGTCACGTAGCGCTGCACGTCACTCTGCTGTTACAAGTGTAGGGAGAGCATGCTGCTGGACTTGTGATATCAGGGAGAGAATAGGAGAGAATCTAACTCAGCGATCTACATACAATTAATTGTGTGGGTGCAGGGCACAATCGTTTTACACACAAATCACTGCAGAAAATTCACCAAAATGATACGTAACCGACAATACTAGCTAATTCCTCAAGCCGATGTTAAAAGCTGAGAACTTTGCCAATATCTTCCAGTCAGGAACATATCGGAGCCCCTCATGCACCACGTCACGGTGTCTCAGCACGCATGGGGTCCTACCACTCAACTGCCCGTGGTGTGTGAACAGGGTCTGAACAGTGCTAGAAACCAACTCACAGCCAGGCTCTCACATGCCTCCATAGTGGTATCACCAATGCATTGTGAGGTAGGATAAAGCTGTGAGCCGCACCCACAACAGACCATGTGACACAGAAGCCGCACCCACAACAGACCATGTGACACAGAAGTTACCAGGTGCGAAAGAACGTTACCAGCAAAATTAAGTGGCACATTCCAAACACAAAGACAAAAACTCACTGAAAAAAGTGGCCTAAACGGGTGGAAATGCTCCCAACCCAGACACATTATGGCGTGTCTATAACCGGGTGAGCAATTCCTCCGCATGCGGTCCGCAGACAACAGCAATCCCCAGCAAAAAATGCATACAATGGAGGATGCCGGGGCAGACCACATGCACCACAAGGACATCTTACACAAAATGATACATTGTGCAGATGAAAAAATATAAATACACACAAACACACAGGTGTTTTAGTGGTTAGACCCCATGCTTGCTGAGACACCGTGACGTGGTGGATGAGGGGCTCCGATATGTTCCTGACTGGAAGATATTGGCAAAGTTCTCAGCTTTTAACATCGGCCTGAGGAATTAGCTAGTATTGTCAGTTGCATATCATTTTGGTGCATTTTCTGCAGTGATTTGTGTGTATATATATTTTTTCATCTGCACAATGTATCATTTTGTGGTGCATTTTCTGGGGTTTTAAAAACACACTTTTTTTTACAAAAACCACTATTTTCAGGCCTTGAAGCATCAGCACGTGTGAAATTACAGGCTTATATACTGCTGTCAAATTCAGTTGTTAAACAAACACTCGTTTGGGCCAAAAAAATTTAGTTGGCAGCCTTTGATGCAGATGTCATTGTGAGATACACCCTTAATATATTTGGGTTAGATTCAGAGATTTGAAATACCGCTATTTGGTGCACCAATATTTAATTCAGGTCTACACTGGTTCAGGCCCTGTGAGATACACCCTCTACATACAGGGGTTTGATTCAGGCATTTGAAATACAGCCATTTTGGGCAAGGAAATATTTAATTTAGGCCTACACTGGTTCAGGCCCTGTGAGATACACCATCTACATACAGGGGTTTGATTCAGGCATTTGAAATACAGCCATTTGAAATACAGCCATTTTGGGCAAAGAAATATTTAATTTAGGCCTACACTGGTTCAGGCCCTGTGAGATACACTCTCTACATACAGGGGTTTGATTCAGGCATTTGAAATACAGCCATTTGAAATACAGCCTTGTTGGGCAAAGAAATATTTAATTCAGGCCTACACTGGTTCAGACCGTGTGAGATACACCCTCTACATACAGGGGTTTGATTCAGGCATTTGAAATACAGCCATTTTGGGCAAAAAAAAATCTTTAATTGAGGCCTAGTCTGGTTCAGGCCGTGTGAGATACACCCTTTAAATACTGCCGTTCTATTCTACTATTAATTAAACACCCATTTAGGGCAAGATCCTTAATTCGAAAAATATGAGGAGAGCGTCAAATAAGGGACGTGGCCCAGGTCATGGTGCTGCTGGTGGAGCTCCTGTTGCAGGGAGAGGATGTGGTCGATCTGTGCCAGCTACACGCACAAGTGAAACCCCTTCCTCAGGTGCGAGTAGGCGACAAAACCTGCAGCGGTATTTGGTCGGGCCTAATGCTGCTCTACGAATGGTGAGGCCTGAACAAGTACAGGCGATAGTAGATTGGGTTGCTGACAGTGGATCCAGTTCCTTCACATTGTCTCCCACCCAGTCTCCTGCTGAAAGACCACAGTTGGCACCTGCAGCCGATGTCCATCAGTCTTTCACCTCACCCCCTTGCAAATCAGCCAAGCAGTCTGAGCCCCAAGTCATGCAGCAGTCTCTTCTGCTTTTTGATGACTCTGTTAGCAGGGTTTCCCAGGGCCATCCACCTAGCCCTGCCCCAGAAGTGGAAGAGATTGAGTGCACCGATGCCCAACCACTTATCTTTCAAGATGAGTACATGGGAGGACCATCGCAGCACGTCTCGGATGATGACGAAACACAGGTGCCAACTGCTGGGGCTTTCGAAAGTGTGCAGACCGACAAGGAAGGCAGGGGTGAAGACTGGGTGGAAGATGATGTGGAGGACGATGAGGTGCTCGACCCCACATGGAATTAAGGTCATGCGAGTAACCTATGTAGTTCTGAGGAAGAGGCGGTGGTCGCACAGAGCCACCAGCACAGCAGAAGAGGGAGCAGGGTGCAAAAACGGAGCAGCTGTCCTCTAGACAGTACGCCTCCTACTGCCCACCGCAGCAAGGGACCGAGCACACCAAAGCCAGCTCCAAGGAGTTCCCTGGCGTGGCAGTTCTTCAGACAATGTGCTGACGACAAGACATGTGTGGTTTGCATGCTGTGCAATCAGAGCCTGAAGAGAGGCATAAACGTTCTCAACCTGAGCACAACCTGCATGACCAGGCATATAAGTGCAAAGCAAGAGCTGCAGTGGCGTAGACACCTCAAAAACCAAGAAAGGTCTCTGGCTCCTTCTGCTTCCTCCTCTGCTGCAGTCTCGGCCTCTTCATCCACCTCTGGAGTGACAGTGCCACCTGCCACCCCGCAAACAGAGGATCTTCCAGCAACACCACCACCTGGGTCACCAAGCATCTCCACAATGTCCCACGGAAGCGTTCAGCTCTCCATCTCCCAAACGCTGGAGAGGAAGAGGAAGTACCCCCCTACCCACCCGCGATCCCTAGCCCTGAATGCCAGCATTTCTGAATTACTGGCCTTTGAAATGCTGTCATTCTGTCTGGTGGAGACGGATAGTTTTAAAGGCCTTATGCCGGTGGCTGTCCCACAGTACATCGTGCCCAGCCACCACTACTTTTCCAGGTGAGCCATCCCTTCCCTGTACAACCAAGTAGAGGACAAAATCAGGTGTGCACTGCGCAACGCCATCTGTGGCAAGGTGCACCTGACTACAGATACGTGGACCAGTAAGCACGGTCAGGGCCGTTATATTTCCATAACAGCACACTGGGTAAATGCAGTGGCGACTGGGCCTGAGGCGGATAGCAGTTTGGCGCATGTCCTTCCACCACCGAGGATTGCAGGGCGCTTCAGTTTGCCTCCTGTTGCTTCCTCCTCCTACTCTGCTTCCTCATCCTCTACCAGCTCCTCATCCGGTCAGCGTAACACCTTCACCACCAACTTCAGCACAGCCAGGGGTAAACGACAGCAGGCAGTTTTAAAACTCATCTGTTTGGGGGACAAACCCCACACCGCGCAGGAGCTGTGGACGGGCATGGAACAACAGACCGATGAGTGGTTGGTGCCAGTGAGCCTTAAGCCCGGCCTGGTGGTGTGCGATAATGGGTGAAATCTCGTAGCAGCTCTGGGACTAGCCGGTTTGACACATATCCCTTGCCTGGTGCATGCGCTGAATTTGGTGGTGCAGAGATTCCTTAAAAATTACCCCGATATGTCAGAGCTGCTGCATAAAGTGCAGGCCATCTGTGAGCGTTTCGGCGTTCTCACCCTGCTGCTGCTCACCTGTCAGCGCTGCAGCGTGACTTCAGCCTTCCTGCTCACCGCCTCATATGCGACGTGCCCACAAGGTGGAACTCCACCTTGCATATGCTGGCCAGACTGTGCGAGCAGCAGCAGGCGATAGTGAAGTTTCAGCTGCAGCACACACGGGTGAGTTGCTCGGCGGAACATCACCACTTCACCACCAATGACTGGGCCTCCATGCAAGACCTGTATTCCTTGTTGCGCTGTTTCGAGTACTCCACCAACATGGCCAGTGCCGATAACGCCGTTCTCAGCGTAACTATCCCACTTCTATGCCTCCTTCAAAAAACGCTCCTGGCGATGATGGAAGAGGATGTGGCACAGGAGGAGGAAGAGCGATCATTTCGTAGGGTTTCCGGCCAGTAATTCCCAAGTGGCTCCGAGGGTGGGTTCCTGCACCCACAAACCCAAGGTACACAATTGTCCAGCCAGGGCACAGTTCTGGAGGATGACGAGGTGGAGGAGGAGGAGATGGAGGAGGAGGAACCATGTTCACAGCAGGGTGGCACCCAGACCAGCTCATGGCCATCACTGGATACAGAGGACACAGACTATACACCTCCCACAGAGGACAGCTTTTCGTTGCCTCTGGGCAGCCTGGCACACATGAGCGATTACATGCTGCAGTGTCTCCGCAACGACCACCGAGTTGCCCACATTCTAACTTGTGCTGATTACTGGGTGGCCACGCTGCTGGATCCCCGTTACAAGGACAACATACCGTCCTTATTTCCGTCACTGGAGTGTGAACGTAAGATGCGCGAGTACAAGCGCACGCTGGTAGACGCGCTGCTGGTGTCATTCCCACCTGACAGCGGGGGCACAGTGGAAGCACAAGGCGAAGGCAGAGGAAGAGGTTGCCAACGCAGCTGGGGCACCGCCAGCACCTCAGAAGGCAGGGTTAGCATGGTCGACATGTGGAAAAGCATTGTCAGCACGCTACAACAACCAGCACCACCAGCTGATATGGAACGTCTTAGCAGGAGGCAGCATTTCACCAACATGGTGGAGCAGTATGTGTGCACACGCCTACACGTATTGAATGACGGGTCTGCCCCCTTCAACTTCTGGGTCTCCAAATTAGGCACATGGCCTGAGCTTGCCCTTTACGCCTTGGAGGTGCTGGCCTGCCCTGCAGCCAGTGTATTATCTGAACGTGTATTCAGCACGGCAGGGGGCGTCATCACAGACAAGCGCAGCCGCCTGTCCACAGCCAATGTGGACAAGCTCACGTTCATTAAAATGAACCAGGCATGGATCCCTCAGGACTTGTCCGTACCTTGTCCAGAATAGACATGTATACCGGCACTAACCAGCCATTGTTATACTGCAGCGCAATTGCTCATGTTTGTATTTTGGATATTTCACACTCTTCCTCAAACTCCTACTCCATATGGAACCCCACCTCTTTTTTTTATTTGTACGTGTTTTATTTTATATCATTTCACTACTTTGTCATTTACATTTTCGGGTGAAATTCAACAATTTTTGGGTGTATAGTACCACTGCTATACCTAGTAGGCCGGTAAAATAAATAAAAAAAATTGTCTGTTACATATTCTGGTGAAATTAACAAATTTTTGGGTGTATAGTACCACTGCTATACCTAGTAGACAGGTTAAACAAAAAAAAAATTGTCAGTTATATATTCTGGTGAAATTCACCAATTTTTAGGTGTGATGTACCACTCCTATACCTAGTAGACTGAAAAAATAATAATAATTGTCAGCTACATTTTCCGGTGAAATTCACCAGTTAACTACCTAGTTAACAGCTTAATAAATTTCAATAATTTTTCTGTTACATTCTTGGGTTGACATTATACAATTTTAGACGTGAATAAACACCTGCTCTGCATAGGTGACAGGGAATAAAATACTAATACGGTGTTGTACACCCTTTTGCCTTCAGAACTGCCTTAATTCTACGTGGTATTGATTCAACAATGTGCTGATAGCATTCTTTAGAAATGTTGGACCATATTGATAGGATAGCATCTTGCAGTTGATGGAGATTTGAGGGATGCACATCCAGGGCACGAAGCTCCCGTTCCACCACATCCCAAAGATGCTCTATTGGGTTGAGATCTGGTGACTGTGGGGGCCATTTTAGTACAGTGAACTCATTGTCATGTTCAAGAAACCAATTTGAAATGATTCGAGCTTTGTGACATGGTGCATTATCCTGCTGGAAGTAGCCATCAGAGGATGGATACATGTTCTCATTCTGTTTACGCCAAATTCGGACTCTACCATTTGAATGTCTCAACAGAAATCGAGACTCATCAGACCAGGCAACATTTTTCCAGTCTTCAACAGTCCAATTTTGGTGAGCTTGTGCAAATTGTAGCCTTTTTTCCTATTTGTAGTAGAGATGAGTGGTACCCGGTGGGGTCTTCTGCTGTTGTAGCCCATCCGCCTCAAGGTTGTTCGTGTTGTGGCTTCACAAATGCTTTGCTGCATACCTCGGTTGTAACGAGTGGTTATTTCAGTCAACGATGCTCTTCTATCAGCTTGAATCAGTCGGCCCATTCTCCTCTGACCTCTAGCATCCACAAGGCATTTTTGCCCACAGGACTGCCGCATACTGGATGTTTTTTCCCTTTTCACACCATTCTTTGTAAACCCTAGAAATGGTTGTGCGTGAAAATCCCAGTAACAGAGCAGATTGTGAAATACTCAGACCGGCCCGTCTGGCACCAACAACCATGCCACGCTCAAAATTGCTTAAATCACCTTTCTTTCCCATTCTGACATTCAGTTTGGAGTTCAGGAGATTGTCTTGACCAGGATCACACCCCTAAATGCATTGAAGCAACTGCCATGTGATTGGTTGACTAGATAATTGCATTAATGAGAAATAGAACAGGTGTTCCTATTATTCAGTAATTAATGCGCGCCACATCCTTTCATTTAATGCTTAAACTTTGAAAAGTTGTCACACTTTAATGCTTTAATAATTTCTCCCATATTTCAACTCTATAATTTTAAATTTGAAAAAATGAATCCTACCTTGGATGTGGTTTCTCTTTCTCACGCTCCCTCTCTGGCCTGGAACCCTGATTCCCCACCACCCGTGATCACCATGGTAGGCGCATAAAAGAACATCGAAAGTTGATAGAGCAGATATCAAATTGGATCGTGAACATCACGGGGACGTGCGACATGGTGGGGCAGTAAGTGTGCACACGCCTACACAAACTGACTGACAGGGGTCAGCCCCTGCAACTTCTGGGTCTCCAAATTGGGCACATGGCCTGAGCTTGCCCTTTACCCCTTGGAGGTGCTGGCCTGCCCTGCAGCCAGTGTATTGTCTGAACGTGTGTTTAGCATGACTGGAGGGGGTTATCACAGGTTATATTTCCCAATGTTTTGGGGTGTACCCTAATTTAAAAAAATACAAATACATTTAAAACCAAAAAGAAGCGTAGGATACCTCCTCCTCCTCCCTCCACCGCCACTTCCACCACATCCACCGCCTCCTCAACCTCCTACTCCATATGGACCTGGTCCTCCTAGAGCAAGATTATAATTTTTTATTTTTACATATTTTGTTATTTTAAGTCACTTCCCTATCCACATTTGTTTGCATAGCACTTGCCATGCTCTTAACCACATTTTGACGACATTTGCAGCCATCTAGCCCTTTCCATGACATTTTTACAGCCATTTTAGTGCTCAAAAATTCGGGTCCCCATTGACTTCAATGGGGTTCGGGGTCAAGTTCGGGTCCCGAACTCGAACTTTTTTCTGAAGTTCGGCCGAACCCGAACATCCAGGTGTCCGCTCAACTCTAGTCATTACCAAACACAACACTGAAAGGAAAAAACAGAGAGACTGTCAGATACCCCCACGTGCCACCAGTCTCTCCGATCTTCTCACCTCTGTCATGGGAGGTGCCGTGACAGTAGTCCATAATGAGTAAAGACGATGTAAGACCTGCTTATGACGTACCAGACGTCCTCAGAGGCAGTCCATAATGAGCTAGAAAAGTAAGGTCGCTCACTATCTGGCTAACTATATAAAGTGCAGAGCCCAATTAAAGTGCATGATATTACATTGCAGCATCTGTAGAGAAATACACACAATGGGAACAATATTTTAAACGTTGCTGAAAACTTGAAAAGGTTAGTGCAAATATATAAGGCATTCAAATAGTTTTTTCTTTAATGCTTGGATTAAGTGCACGAAACGGAAACATGAAGTGCAACAAAGTCCTTTGTAATCCACGGGAAACAGTAACGTCACTATTTGTAATCCAAATGAGGTAGTAAAGTCATTTGTATTCCACTTAAGGCAACAATGTCATTTGTAATCCACATGGGTAGCAATATAAAATAGAAGTAAAGGCAATGAGAACCCTTTTGGCAAGGGGGCTCCCAGATAACCTGAAAAGGGGGGGGGGGGGAGGAACTATGCGTAACCATACGCAACTTGGATGCTTTTTTGACAGCTGGGGGGAGTCCTAACTAAACATGACCATCCGGGTAAGAAGAAAAAAGGTCAACAAAAACCAATGCCAACAGGCCCTCACCCTTTAGGAGTAGTCCACGAAGTGGCTCCCAGAAGTCCTTCTTTTTTCTTTAAATGATGATGTTGACGACGAGCTCCTTAGACGAAGGACCTCAGATCCTCCTCACTGCTGCTGGACTCCATCAGAGGTTTTTCCTGCCTTCTATAATCTAGACATGCAGCTGTAGTGGATCTCCACTGCCCTCCTGTGGCCAAACTTGGAAGTGATCAAGCCGTGTTAGCTCCTCTATTGGACGGCCAAAGCTTGGTCAGAGTCTCCACCAGCATACATCACTCTGATGTGAACACTTGCAACGGACCACAACCTCATGGGAGCTAAGTATTGTTTTTTTTTTCTTTTTTCTTTGATCTTCATCTATGATTTATGCTACACATCTTGATCATTACCCCCTGATGAGCTGTTGTTGCGGCAGAAATGCGTCGGGGTGTGTATATTTATATATATATATATTTAGTATCCTATATAGGTATATTTAGAGACTAACAATAATTAGTCCAGCCCACAATATGAGATATAGGGTCGCTTTAGGGATATAATAGGTCTAGGCACGAGGACAGGGCACCCCCACCATTAGGAGGTGTCCCTGGGTTGAGTTAGCTATAGGGTTGTAACTAGGGACATATTGATCCCTTTTACATCAGTAACCCACTTACTTGTACCAGTGTTACCTATATATTTTCCCGTGTAATTCGACCTGCGATAAAGAAAGAAAAAATCTCTATCATTTTTTTGTTTTTGTTTTGTTTTTTATGTGAATTGACACGGTATTAGTCTGTGTAAATAATTCTCACCAGGGCAACTTTAGCCTATTACCCATTTATTAAAGGTATTTTTAGCAGGACACGTCAAACTTTGATACTTAATTACTTACGTGTATACGATTTGACTATCATACAATATAATTTTTACTACTTTTTTCAAACTTGGAAGTGACTGTGTGGTCGCACTTTTCATAGCAGCTGCCACTTTCTGGTTCACAGGGGCGGATGCTCAATACGCCCCTTCCATTACGAAGGGGTCCAGTACCTCTGGCTGCATAGGGGCTGGTAGGTAGTCCTCCTCTTTAGGTGGTTTCACAGACAATTCTGGGACGACCCTCCTCATCAGTGGCTCCGACTTCCACTGTGGGACTGAATACGAAGGAAGCGCTGGACACACACCCCAACTGCTGACTGATTGTTGGGGGTACAGGCAGTCCCGGTATGAGAGGCTCCGGTTGGAGTTTATCTCCGAAGTGCAGCACTCCCCCTGCGCATCTGAGATGTCCAGTAGGTGCTGGGTTCTCCTGCCAGTGCTCCGGCGATGACACGGGAACCGGGGGTTTCTCTTGGAGGGTCAAGGCTACAGCGAATGGCCCCTGGAGGGACTCCATGGGGGTGTACTCCAGAATGTCCCCCTTGTAGAGGCTGAGGCGGGCCTGAGGGAGATAAGGGTGCATCACGGAGCGTCAGTTAACAAAGAGCTCCTGCACGGTCCTGTCATCCCTTATGAAGCCTGTTCCTCGTTCTACTGAAAACCACACTACACTCCCTGTTCTTCTCTTTAGAATCGGGTCCCTGGGCTGGGATCGGTCCCATACGCGCACCGCCCAATCCTCAGTCAGTCTGCGGTAATCCCACTCATTGCCAGCACGGACTGTTACCTTTTCGGGCACCATCGGATTTAGCCCTTCAAAGGTGCTATGCTTGTTGGGCGGCAGAGTGCTAGTTGGGATCTCTGGAGCTTCTTTTAGCAACTCAGGCATAATACATTTCTACCCAGTTCGGCTGAGGGAACGCCATCTTGTCTCCTCTTTCTCTAGCACAAACTGATGACGAAGGCGGGGCTTTTGGGAAGGAGTTTCCACTTCCTCTATCTGCACGATTTTACTGCTTCAGATAGAGGCGATCCTTTACTTTCCCGCTTCTGGGCTGGTAGAAGAAGATATGCCATCACCACTAAAGGTGGCTGATTAACCCCTCGGACGCCGGCGTGCACAGTTCTGCGCCTGCCGCTCCGCAGTAAATTCAGTAAAGTCATTTTTAATGGGGTTTTTGTAAATCGTATAGGCCTTGTAGTTGTAGGACACACAGATTTATCCTGTTTAGATCCTGTTCATGATGCCAAATGTGACGCACGGCAATGACCAGGGGTCCTTTAGGCTCCATTCACACGTCCGCAAATGAGTCTGCATCCGTTCCGCAATTTTGCGGAACGGGTGCAGACCTATTCATTTTCTATGGGGACGGAATGGATGCGGACAGCACACAGTGTGCTGTCCGCATCCGCATTTGCGAAGTGCGGCCCCGATCTTTGGGTCCGCAGCTCCGCAAAAGATAGAACATGTCCTATTCTTGTCCACAACTGCGGACAAGAATAGGCATTTCTATAGGGGTGCCGGGCGGGTGTGTTGCGGGTCCGCAACACACCACGGACGTGTGAATGGACCCTTAAAGTAAATGTTTTTCGTGACGCCAATTGCAGTGAAGCAACAAGGGCACAGGGCCCCTTTTTAGTGATACTGTGGTAGATGGTACCCAGGTGTAGGAATGCCAGAGTGGTGTAGGGTAGCGTATAATGTCCATTAATGTTCTGTGCACGTGTCACGGTGCTCCTACCTGGATACACTGGATCCTAGGCATTGTCGTCCGAAGCAGAGCAAATAGGGTGAATAATTGAGGGATTTGAAGAAATAAATTGAGTCCAGACCTTGTGATGAAGTTTAATAACTTTTTTTGGAATAAACGTTTCTCTATATGCAAACAAATGAAAAAAATGTGTGGTGTTAAACAGGCAGGAAGTGCTCAAACCCATATGCAGTTGTGCATATATAAACGGGAGCAAATCCTGCACAAGTACCACAATAGATATCCTACACAAGATAGCAATTATGTGGATGTGATACCCAATATAACAATATAATAATAGCAAAGACAGGTGCACTCTGCAGACTTAAAGGGATTCTGTCATGAGATTTGAGGCCTATAACCTAAACATATAGCCAGATCCCTACTAATACCCTGAATCCGAAACTGACCTTATTAAATGTGCCTGTGGCTCTATTAGCATATAAAACAGGTTTTTATAATCTGTCACTCACGTACCATCTGGCTGAGGAGAGCGGACGATTTCGGAGGCGGCGCTGAGGTGAGGGAGGCGGCGATGAGGTGAGGTAGGCGGCTCTATTGAAAGGGAGGGCGGCGATTTCTAGTGGGAAGGCGGCTGCAGCCGGGCACCCTGCATGATAAAACGTCCCCTTGGACACATTTTAAAGAAAAGACATGGCCCTGATTTATCATACCTTTCTTGCATCAAAAAGTCGCAAAAACAGGGCTTGTGTGACTCTTTGCACTTGCGCAAAATTTAAATCGATTGTGTAAAATTTTACAGCTTTTTTGCACTTGCTCAGAATTTTGTGACCTTTTGCATTTTTACACATCTCACTCCAGTTTTGTAATGTGGGTGTGGTTAGCTATGTTAATGAGTTTCACTCCAGATTTATCATTGAGAATTCTTTTTTAAACTCCAGGAGGAGGAGGCTGGAGTAGGAAAACTGGAGGAGCTTCTCTAGCCAAAAGTGTCAGTGACACATCCGTTTTTACCATCCGTGTGTCATCCGTAATTCAATGAGATTGCCCAGCTGAAAATTAATTTTCAAAGAATATATCAGTCTTCAGTAAAAAAAACGGACGCACCACAGATACCATCCGTGGTGTGTCCGTGATTTTCACAGTCCCATAGACTTCGATGGGTGTGCTTGGTCCGCATCACGGATCAAAGTAGTGCATGTCTCCGTGATTCTTTTTACTGACCCACAGTCAGTAAAAAAACTCTGAAATGTGAACAGGCACGTGCTGTCCGTGGAAAATGCATACAGCAAACCTAAATGAAAAACGGAAATATGGACGAGGCCTTAGGCCTCGTCCACATTTTCGTAACAGTGACATGTCCATGAACAAAAGCATACACGTTTCATCCTTGAAGATGTCCATGAAGTATCCGTGGTTGGTCCGTGTGTCCGTTTGTACCATCCGTGTGTCATCCATAATTTATTGACTTTGCTCAGCTGAAAATTAATTTCACGGACCCATAGACATCTATGGGTGTGATTGGTCCGCATCACGGATCTAAGAAGTGCATGTCTCCGTGATTCTTTTACTGACCCACGGTCAGTAAAAACTGAAATGTGAACAGACACATTTAAATCAATGGGAACGTGTGCTGTCCGTGGAAAATGCGGACAGCACACGTCAGTGAAAAATGGAAATGTGGACGATGCCTTAGGTCGAAGGATAAGATAAATTTACCACGTAACATGGGACATTTGATAAATGTGACATAAAGTAAACCAACCAAGACTCAAGGAAAACTGGCTTCAAATTTTCCCCTCTTGATAATTTCCCCCCATAGTTTACTGTACGTGAGCACAGCCTATTTGTCCGTGCACTTGGTTTATTGCAGCTGCTGATGACAGAATCTCTTTAAAAGGAACCTGTCACCATGAAAATGCTATAGAATCTATCAGCTTATTTAATACGAGAGCAGAGGAGACTGATATATACTATTGCGGGGATATCATTTGGGATAACTTAATTTATTGATAGAAATCTTTGCTCTGTGTTTTGGAGTCCAGTGGGCAGTCCTATCAGATTGACAGCCTTCTCTGTATGAGAAAGCTTACAAAGATAACTGTCAGTCACTAAGTAGGACCACCCACTGGACTCCTGGGTACAGAAAGAGCAGAGATTTCTATGAAGAGGTTACATAATAAACTGAATATTTTCCCATAAAACTACTTTATATATCAATCTGCTCAGCTCCTTCTGCTTCACAACAGACTGCATGTGCAACATGAGAGGTTCATTTTACAGGGTTAATAATGTTTACAAGATGACAAGGCAACAAATGGCTGAATTTTGCTTCCATATCTTTTGAGCATTCTTAAAGCGATGTGTGGACCAGAACTTAAAAATTGTTGCCACCTAATATCTGCAGGTCATAACTACTGCTGTTCTGCAGATCTCCATGTAATAATTATTATAATATACATAAGGATACCATACACTGCATAGGCAACACAGGGGAAAAAGGGTATTGTAATAATTATCCCCACTTGAAAAATGATAATTACACTCACCGGTAATTTGATTTTCAGGAGTCAATGACAGCACCATGAGAGAGGGTCCATCTCCCAGGACAGGAAGACAGGAAAGCCACAGGTATAAAAAAAAAGGAGGAGCCTCTCTCTTCCTCAGTGGTTTTCAGAGACGAGAAGCCCTCCATAATCAAATCATCAGACTATCCTCGCTTGCTTGACTGAAGGCATATGTTCTCTTCACGTTTACTTAATTCTCTTTTTTTTTATTTATTTTTTTGCACACTGCGTGACCAACCGAAGAACCGTCACCAACACCGAAGCAAAAAGGGGGGGGAAATCTAGGGGTGCTGTCATGGACTCCTGAAAATCTAATTATCGGTGAGTGTAATTATCATTTTTCCCTATCATCCATGACAGCACCATGAGTGATCCCAGAGAAAAATCAGGGTGGGACCACGGCCTGAAGAACCTTACTGCCAAAGGACAAGTCAGAAGAAGAAGAAAGATCCAACCTATAGTGCTTATACAAGGTCAAGGGAGATGACCAAGTTGTGGCTTTTCAGATGTCTTGGATTGAAACCTCTGCTCTCTCTGCCCAAGAAGTTGCCACCGCTCTTGTTGAGTGAGCCGACCATCCCCGGGGAACAAAGGGCGCTTTAACCAAGGCCTGAAGGACCAGGCCAAGGTCCCAAGGAGGGACTCTTGCGACCGTAGCCGGGATATTTCTTGCAAAAGCCTTACAAAATCTAACAATCAGAGTATGTGCGGCTAAACATTAATCAAACAAGACACTTAGGGCCGAAATCTGAACCTTTAAAGGTACTTAAGGCCAACCATTTATCTAATCCCTTCTGGAGAAACTCTAAAATCCTAGGGATGCTAAGCTGACAGGAAAGTGAAGGAGGAATCCCTAAAAACTTAAAGAAAACTGACCATACTTTAGCATATATGCCTGTAGTCACTTCCTTCCTACTCTTTAATAAGGTAGCGACCACCGACCCCGATAGCCCCTTTCGGATCAAAAGAGCCCTTTCAAAACCCACGCCATCAAGTGAAGACCCCTTACTGGGGGATGAATTACTGGGCCTTGACACAAGAGATCCGAAATCTGCGGAAGGACCCATGGTTCCCTGACCGACAGTAGTCTTAACCAGGTTAACCATGCTCGACGGGGCCAAAAGGGGGCTGTCAAGATCACAGAAGCCCTGTTCTCCCTTATTTTGCTTAACACCTGGGGAATCAGTTGTAACGGAGGGAATGCATACAGAAGACCCCTGTCCCAGGGCTGAAGGAAGGCATCTACTGCTGTTGGAGAATCCTCTGGACAAAGGGAAAATAACTTTTTCACCTTCCTGTTGCTTCTTGTATTAAATGGGTCTGTGGCAACTTCCACAGGCTTACTATTTTGGCAAATATCTCATGATTCAAGGACCATTCCCTCTGGTCTAGCCTGTTTCGACTCAAGTAGTCTGCTTTCCAGTTGTCTACACCTCTGATATGTAGGGCTGATAGAGACAACACCTTTCCTTCCAACAAGGGGAATATCTGAATCATAATTCCCATAAACTCCTTGGATCGGGTTCTCCCCTGATTATTTAAGAAGGCCACCATGGAACCATTGTCAGACAAAATTGCTAAATGTCGATTGTAAAGCCAAGGCAGAATCTTCTGCAGAGTCTTCAAGACCTCTGTCAATTCCTTTGCGTTGGAAGAAATCTCCCAATCTGCACTGCCCCAGGAACCCTGAAAAACTTTGTCCAGAACATGGGCCCCCTACCCAGACGGACTGGCGTTTGTAGTGACCACTAAAGGGTTTACCACCTTCCACAGGACCCCTGATCTAGATGCTCCCGTACAAGCCACCATTCCAGCGACTAACGGGTCTTCCTGGAGATGAGAATTTTGCTTTCTAGCTCCTCCAGTCTCCCTGACCAAGCCTGGAGAATCTCCCACTGGAGATCCCTGGAATGAGCCTGAGCCCACAGAACTGCTGGAATGCATGATGTCAAGGTACCGAGGATGGACATAGCTTTCCTGACTGAAACATAAGGGCATATAATCAGATCTCGCACCACTGACCCTACTTTTTCCACTTTGTCCAAGATCAAAAAAGACCTCTGGGAGATCGAGTGCAACAATATCCCCAGGGACCTCTGTGACTGTAGGGGGATCATTCTGGATTTCTCCATGTTCACGATCCAACCCAATGACTCCAGGATCTGAATTACTTGACCTCTCTGTGAAAGACAACTCTGCCTGGATGGGCCACTATTAATTGTTGTTGCAGTGTTGACAGGCAGAATAGACAAGCGATTATGAAGGTCCTGTACCTATCCCAGAGAGGAGAGGAAGAGGAACCAGAGACCCTTTCAGTCTCCCAGGACCAGATAAGAGAAGACACAGAAGTTGTTCTCCACAGACACCACCACGGAGGAACAGGGATAATAAGAGTTATGAAGCAGCAGCTACCATCAGCACCGCTGCTGACTCCCAGCCTAGTTGTGTTCTCCATGGTCTTAGAAGTGCAGAGGCCATGGACCAAGCCAGATCTTCTCCTGCGTCAGCACTGCAGCAGCAACCTCTACCGCTACAACAAGCTGCGCAGAATGTTCCTCCACAGAGGAGAAGGCAGCTGCTGCGAAACAGAAGGGTGTGACAGACCAGGAAAAAAATCTAATCATGTGCCATTTACCAAAGTGAATATTAGACTGCAGACCAGGTGATTGTATGAAGTAGTAGAAAATTGCAGCACACAGTATTTTTCTTTGCTTGTTTTAATCTTGTATCATCATATGATCATCATGATCCAGTGCAATTACAGGGTATATAGAGCAGGCATGTGCAAATTAGTATGGCGACTGGACGTTTCGGCCTGTCAGGGCCTTCTTGAGCGGTCTTAATCTGTATCTGTGTCCCTGTAGTGCGTGGCGCTGGATGCAGGGGACTGTATGAGGCCTCATGCACACGAACATGTGTCGGCCGAGCCTGTGCTGCGGACCGCAAATTGAGGTCCGCAATGCATGGGCACAAACTGTGGGGCCGCCGCATATGGTTTGCAGACCTATTCACTTGAATGGGGTCCGCAATCCGCATCCAACTGTCCGCACTGCAAAAAAGTAGCGCATGCATTACTTTTTTGCGGTGAGGAGGCACGGACAGAAAACCCACGGAAGCACTCCGTAGTGCTTCTGTGGGCTTCCGATCGGTGCCTCCGTTCCGCACCGCACTGCATTTCCCTGATTGCAGACCCAGTGAAGGCCGTGTGCAGGAGCCCTTACCATGTAGTCACATTTACCATCAGACCTTCATTTCAACATGGCTGTGTCAAACCCCCCCACTGCCCCCTGTGTGCCACCATTGTTTCCAGGAGGACAGTCGAAGCCTATAGGACAGAAAACTAGAAGCATCTGACTGGTGTCCTTAAAAAAAAGTAAAAAAAATAAAAAATACATATGCAGTGCCCACCATAAGAGTGACATCCACAGTGCTCCATAACAGGGACATCCACAGAGCTCCCATAACAGTGACATCCACAGTGGCCCTATAGCGCTGGACATCTACAGAGCTCCCATAACATTGGAATCCACAGTGGCCCTGTAATAGTGCTCCCAGACTACCCTCAGTAATAGTGCCCCCAATACTGATAATACACCCCAAAAGAGCCAACATTCGTAGCAATGCCTACAATGTTGTGCCCAATAATAATGACCCAACAGTTACC